>NC_053027.1:515532197-515677440 GCF_003073215.2 Triticum urartu | reverse complement strand
GCAGATATCTTTCAGCACTCGCCCTTCGGCGACATTCTGAATTCACTAAGGTCTCTCTCTTTGTCAGGAGAGCCCTGGCCGGACTATTGCCAACAAGATTGGGATACGGACGACGAAGAAATTCGACACCCACCCACCACCCACTTTGTAGCCACTGTCGATGATTTAACCGACATGCTCGACTTCGACTCCGAAGACATCGACGGTATGGACGACGATGTAGGAGACGAACATGAACCAGCGCCTATAGGGCACTGGAAAGCCACCTCGTCATATGACATATACATGGTGGATACACCCAACAAAGGCAATAGCGACGAGACAGCGAAGGATGACCCCTCCAAGAAGCAACCCAAGCGCCGACGTCAGTGGCGCCGCTCTAAGTCCCGCCAAAGCAAAAGTGGTGATACCGGCACAGGAGATAATAACACTCCGGATAGTGCCGAAGACAACAACAATCCCCTCCAGCAAGATTTAGAGCAGGATGATGAAGGAGCCAACTCTCCTGAGAGAGCGGCAGACGGAGAGGAGGAGGATGACAATTACATCCCCCCCTCCGAAGACGAGGCAAGCCTCGACGACAATGAATTCGCCGTCCCGGAGGATCCCGTCGAACAAGAGCGCTTCAAGCGCCGGCTTATGGCCACGGCAAATAGCCTGAAGAAAAAGCAGCAGCAGCTTCAAACTGATCAAGATCTGCTAGCTGACAGATGGACTGAAGTCCTCGCGGCCAAGGAATATAAACTCGAGCGCCCCTCCAAGAATTACCCAAAGTGCAGGTTACTACCCCGACTGGAGGAAAAAGCGTATGATACGGCTGATCGGCCACCTCGCCGCGATAGAGAGGCATTCTAGCCAAAATCTCAGCCTCCACCCCGACGCCATTCAAATAAAAAGGCATGAGGAGATACGCCAGACCTGCGAGACATATTGGAGGACAAAGCAAAGCATGCAAGATCGATCTACGGATCACGACGGCGCACCACTCTGCGAGACGATAAACGTCACGCCGGATACAGTAAAAGCAAATCCGGCCGGGCCGAACACAGCGGGCAAGACCCATTCGAGCTGCGTCGCGATATAGCCCAATACAGAGGCACCGCACACCCCTTATGCTTCACAGACGAAGTAATGGAACATCAATTCCCAGAAGGTTTCAAACTTGTAAATATTGAATCATACGACAGCACAACAGATCCCATAGTATGGATTGAGGATTTCCTCCTCCACATCCACATGGCCCGCGGTGATGACTTACACGCCATCAAATACCTCCCACTAAAGCTCAAAGGACCAACGCGGCATTGGCTTAACAGCTTGCCAGCGGACTCCATTAGCTGTTGGGAAGATCTGGAAGCTGCATTCCTCGACAACTTTTAGGGCACCTATGTACGACCACCAGACGCCGATGACTTGAGCCACATAATTCAGCAGCCAGAAGAGTCGGCAAGGCAATTCTGGACTCGGTTTATTACAAAGAAAAATCAAATCATTGACTGTCCGGATGCGGAGGCCTTAGCGGCTTTCAAGCACAACATCCGAGATGAGTGGCTAGCCCGGCACCTTGGTCAGGAAAAGCCGAAATCTATGGCAGCTCTCACGACACTCATGACCCGCTTTTGTGCGGGAGAAGACAGCTGGCTGGCTCGCAGTAATAACATATCAAAGAACCATGGTACCTCAAGTACCAAGGACGACAATAGCAGGTCATGTCGCAACAAACATAAGCGCCGCATTAACAGCAAAAATACTGAGGATACGGCAGTCAATGCCGGATTCAAATGCTCTAAACCCGGTGAGCGGAAAAAGCCATTCAAACAAAGTACGCCGGTCCGTCCAGCTTGGACCGTATACTCGATCGCTCGTGTCAAATACACGGCACCCCAGACAAGCCAGCCAATCACACCAACAGGGATTGTTGGGTGTTCAAGCAGGCCGGCAAGTTAATTGCCGAAAACAAGGACAAGGGGCCACATAGCGAGGACGAGGAGGAGCCCCGGCAGCCGCACACTGGAGGACAGAAGAGGTTTCCCCCGCAAGTGCAGACGGTGAATATGATATACGCAACCCACATCCCCAAGAGGGAGTGGAAGCGTGCGCTCAGGGACGTATATGCGCTGGAGCCAGTCACCCCAAAATTCAACCCTTGGTCCTCCTGTCCGATCACCTTCGATCGCAGGGACCATCCCACTAGTATCCGTCATGGCGGATTCGCCGCACTGGTCCTAGACCCAATCATTGACGGATTTCACCTCACTCGAGTCCTTATGGATGGCGGCAACATCCTGAACCTGCTTTATCAGGACATAGTGCGCAAAATGGGTATAGACCCCTCAAGGATCAAACCCACAAAAATGACCTTTAAGGGCATCATTCCAGGTGTAGAGGCCCATTGCACAGGCTCAATTACACTGGAGGAGGTCTTCAGATCCCCGGATAACTTCTGAAGCGAAGAGTTAATCTTCAATATAGTCCCATTCCGCAGTGGTTATCATGCGCTGCTCGGGCGAACCGCATTTGCTAGATTCAATGCGGTACCGCATTATGCATACCTCAAGCTCAAGATGCCAGAACCTCGCGGAGTTATTACAGTCAATGGAAACACAGAGCGCTCTCTCCGAACAGAGGAGCACACCGCAGCCCTTGCAGCAGAAGCGCAAAACAGCCTTTCAAGGCAATCCACCAGTTCAGCGTTTCAAAACCCGAACACCTTCAAGCACGCTCGAAGCAACCGGCAAATAGATCGCCTGGCGCAATCTGAGCTCGCGTAGCAATGCGGCCCCCACCCCAATCCCAGCCCAACAGCAAAATTCGTGCCGCGCGTACATAATTACGCATTAAAAATACCATGGGCACAGGTGGGGAGGGGGGCACAACTATGGCACGCCCCAAAACGCGGCCTAAACCGCACTAGGGGCTTCCCGTTTGGTTATTTTTCTTTTTTCTTTCAGGACCTTAATCTCTGGAAACACAGTCCGGCAGCACTATTGCCAAACACATGATGTAGCAACCAAGGAGGCAGACAGCTACGTCATACTACGGAATTCCCAGGTTGATTACAGTAAAGAGTGAAATATTCAATTTAATATCATTCCTCAGCTTGCCCTTGGAAGGGACATAGTCCTACTCTTTGCTTATCGCACTATCTGTATCACTCTGCTTTAACACAATTTTTTAATAAACAATGCATGACATTACGACTATTATTGCATTCTTGTTATATATATATATGTGTGTGTGTGTGTGTGTTCATTAATGACGCCCTGCAACCGTACACTCTGGTACGGCCAATACACCAGGGGCTTACGTACCCCACAATACGGTGTGAAAAGTCCAAACACTTTCACAAGTGTGGCACCCCGAACTTATAGCATTATATGCGCCAGCTCCGAACCATATCTTTGGTCAAATGTTGGGTTTTCCCGGCTCCTATGTTTTCGTACCTTACGTTCCGCTCTATCGGCTAAGGTAGCACTAGGAGAACTACTGCGATTGTGCCCCGGTTCTGTCGGGCTTAGCACCTCAGTAGAGAAAGCTAAAACCGACTATCATGATAAGGCGAGAGACTGGTCGCTATTTGGCGAGGTTTTTCGAGTCCCTAAAGACTTATGCCGCTTAGGGCGAGGGGCCAGCCCTGTCCGGCTTACAGGCGTGTATCGCGCCCCGAATTCGGCCTTCCGAATACCAGGGGCTTCGCTGAAATTTAAAATTATAGAATTCTATGGCTAAGTGAGAGTGATAAAGCATTATTAGTCCGGTTGCCTGGTTCGTTGTGCTGAGCACTGCTACGTCTTGAGCTTGCGTTGGTTTTCACCAAAGAGGAAGGGATGATGCAGCAAAGTAGCGTAAGTATTTCCCTTAGTTTTTGAGAACCAAGGTATCAATCCAGTAGGAGGCCACACGCAAGTCCCTCGTACCTACACAACACAAAGAGCTCAACGCAACCAACGCGATTAGGGGTTGTCAATCCCTTCACGGTCACTTACGGAAGTGAGATCCGATAGATAATATTTTTGGTATTTTTGATATAAAGATGCAAAGTGAAAAGTAAAAGGCAAAGTAAAAAACAAAACAAGATTAAAGTGATGGAGATTGATATGATGAGAATAGACCTGGGGGCCATAGGTTTCACTAGTGGCTTCTCTCGAGAGCATAAGTTTTCTACGGTGGGTGAACAAATTACTGTTGAGCAATTGACAGAATTGAGCATAGTTATGAGAATATCTAGGCATGATCATGTATATAGGCATCACGTCCGTCACAAGTAGATCGAAACGATTCTGCATCTACTACTATTACTCCACTCATCGACCGCTATCCAGCATGCATCTAGAGTATTAAGTTAAAAATAGAGTAACGCTTTAAGAAAGATGACATGATGTAGAGAGATAAATTCATGGAATATGAAATAAACCCCATCTTGTTATCCTCGATGGCAATGATACAATACGTGTCTTGCTGCCCCTTCTGTCACTGGGAAAGAACACCGCAAGATCGAACCCAAAGCTAAGCACTTCTCCCATGGCAAGAACTACCAATCTAGTTGGCCAAACCAAACGGATAATTCGAAGAGACTTGCAAAGATAACCAATCATACATAAAAGAATTCAGAGAAGATTCAAATATTGTTCATAGATAGACTTGATCATAAACCCACAATTCATCGTTCTCAACAAACACACCGCAAAAGAAGAAGATTACATCGAATAGATCTCCACAAGAGAGGGGGAGAACATTGTATTGAGATCCAAAAAGAGAGAAGAAGCCATCTAGCTACTAACTATGGACCCGAAGGTCTGAGGTAAACTACTCACACTTCATCGGAGGGGCTATGATGATGTAGAAGCCCTCCGTGATGATGGCCTTCTCCGGCGGAGCTCCGGAACATGCCCCAAGATGGGATCTCGTGGATACAGAAAGTTGCGGCGGTGGAATTAGGTTTTTGGCTCCTATTGTGATCGTTTGGGGGTACGTGGGTATATATAGGAGGAAGGAGTACGTCGGTGGAGCACCGAGGGGCCCACGAGGCAGGGGGCGCGCCCTGTAGGGGGGGGGGCGCCCCTACCCTCGTGACCGCCTCTGGTACTTCTTGGAGTAGGGTCCAAGTCTCCTGGGTCTTATCCGAGAAGAAAATCACGTTCCAAAAAGGATTTTTCTGTTTGGACTCCGTTTGATATTCTGTTTCTTCGAAACACTGAAATAGGCAAAAAACAACAATTCTGGGCTGGGCCTCCGGTTAATAGGTTAGTCCCAAAAATAATATAAAAGTGGAAAATAAAGCCCAATATAGTCCAAAACAGTAGATAATATAGCATGGAGCAATCAAAAATTATAGATACGTTGGAGACGTATCAGGCATCCCCAAGCTTAATTCCTGCTCGTCCTCGAGTAGGTAAATGATAAAAAGAGAATTTTTGATGCGGAGTGCTACTTGGCATAATTTCAATGCAAAATTTCTTAATTGTGGTATGGATATTCAGATTAGAAAGATTCAAGACAAAAGTTCATATTGACATAAAGAATAATAACACTTCAAGCATACTAATAAAGTAATTATGTCTTCTCAAAATAACATGGCCAAAGAAAGTTATCCCTACAAAATCATATAGTCTGGCTATGCTCTATCTTCACCACACAAAGTATTTAAATCATGCACAACCCCGATGACAAGCCAAGCAATTGTTTCATACTCTAACTTTTTCAAAACTTTTTAGATCTTCACGCAATACATGAGCGTGAGCCATGGACATAGCACTATGTGGAATAGAAGGGTGGTTGTGGAGAAGACAAAAAGAGGGGAAGATAGTCTCACATCAACTAGGCATATCAACGGGCTATGGAGATGCCCATCAATAGATATCAATGTGAGTGAGTAGGGATTTCCATGCAACGGATGCACTAGAGCTATAAGTATATGAAAGCTCATCAAAAGAAACTAAGTGGGTGTGCATCCAACTCGCTTGCTCACGAAGACCTAGGGCAATTTGAGGAAGCCCATCATTGGAATATACAAGCCAAGTTCTATAATGAAAAATTCCCACTAGTACATGAAAGTGACATAACGAGAGACTCTCTATCATGAAGATCATGGTGCTACTTTGAAGCATAAGTGTGGTAAAAGGATAGTAACATTGTCCCTTCTCTCTTTTTCTCTCATTTTTTTATTTGGGCCTTTTCTCTTTTTATGGCCTCTTTTTTTTCGTCCGGAGTCTCATCCTGACTTATGGGGGAATCATAGTCTCCATCATCCTTTCCTCACTTGGGACAATGCTCTAGAAAATGATGATCATCACACTTTTATTTTTCTTACAACTCAACAATTACAACTCGATACTTAGAACAAATATGACTCTATATGAATGCCTCCGGCGGTGTACCGGGATATGCAATGAATCAAGAGTGACATGTATGAAAGAATTATGAATGGTGGCTTTGCCACAAATACAATGTCAACTACATGATCATGCTAGCAATATGACAATGATGGAGCGTGTCATAATAAACGGAAAGGTGGAAAGTTGCATGGCAATATATCTCGGAATGGCTATGGAAATGCCATGATAGGTAGGTATGGTGGCTGTTTTGAGGAAGGTATATGGTGGGTGTATGATACCAGCGGAAGGTGTGCGGTATTAGAGAGGCTAGCAATGGTGGAAGGATGGGAAAAAGTACATATAATCCATGGACTCAACATTAGTCATGAAGAACTCATATACTTATCGCAAAAATCTAGAAGTTATCAAAGCAAAGTATTACACGCATGCTCCTAGGGGGATAGATTGGTAGGAAAAGACCATCGCTCGTCCCCGACCGCCACTCATAAGGAAGACAATCAATAAATAAATTATGCTCCGACTTCATCACATAACGGTTCACCATACATGCATGCTACGGGAACCACAAACTTTAACACAAGTATTCTTTAAATTCAAAACTACTAAACTAGCATAACTCTAATATTATCACCTCCATATCTCAAAACAATTATCATACTTCAATCTTCTCTTAGTATTCAACGCACCCAAAAGAAAATTTCACATATCTTGAACACCAAGCATATTTATATTAAGAAAATTACCATGCTATTAAGACTATCAAAATAATTTAAGTGAGGCATGAGAGATCAATAGTTTCTTTAAAACAAACCACCACCGTGCTCTAAAAGATCTAAGTGAAGCACATAGAGCAAAATTATAACGCTCAAAAGATATAAGTGAAGCACATAGAGTATTCTATCAAATTTCAATTCAAGTATGGCTCTCTCAAAAGGTGTGTACAGCAAGGATGATTGTAGAATACTAACAAACAAAGACACAAATAATACAAGACGCTCCAAGCAAAACACATATCATGTTGGTGAATAAAAATATAGCTCCAAGTAAATTACCGATGGAAGTGGACGAAAGAGGGGATGCCTTCTGGGGAATTCCAAAGCTTTGACTTTTTGGTGTCCTTGGATTATCTTGGGGGTGCCATGGGCATCCCAAAGCTTAGGCTCTTGCCACTCCTTGTTCCATAATCCATCAAAAGAACTCACCCAAAACTTGAAAACTTCACAACACAAAACTCAATAGAAATCTCGTGAGCTCCGTTAGAGAAAGAAAACATAAAACCACTTCAAAGTACTGTAATGAACTCATTCTTTATTTATTTTGGTGTTAAACCTACTGTATTACAACTTCTCTATGGATTATAAACTATTTTACTAACCATAGATTCATCAAAATAAGCAAACAACACACGAAAAACAGAATCTGTCAAAAACAGAACAGTCTGTAGTAATCTGTAGCTAGCACAATATCTGGAACCCCAAAAATTCTAAAATAAATTTCTGGACGCGAGGAATTTATCTATTAATCATCTTCAAAAAGAATTAACTAAATAGCACTCTTCAAATAAAAATGACAGCAGTTCTTGTGAGCACTAAAGTTTCTGTTTTTTACAGCAAGTTCAACAAGACTTTCCCCAAGTCTTCCCAACGGTTCTACTTGGCACAAACACTAATTAAACACAAAAAACACAACCAAAACAGAGGCTAAATAATTTATTTATTAAATTACAGCAAGGAAAAATATTGGGATGTCTCCCAACAAGCGCTTTTCTTTAAAGCCTTATAGCTAGGCATTGATAATTTTAATGATGCTCACATGAAAGACAAGAATTGAAACACAAAAGGAGCATCATAAAGCATGTGACAAACACATCTAAGTCTAACATACTTCCTATTCATAGGCATCTTATAGGCAAAAAAATTATCAAGGCAAGCAAAAACTAGCATATGCAAGGAAGAGGAAAGAAACAATAGCAATCTCAACATAACGAGAGGTAATTTAGTAACATGAAAATTTCTACAACCATATTTTCCTCTCTCATAATAATTACATGTATGATCATAAGAAAATTGAACAATATAGCTATCACATAAAATATTCTCAACATGATCCACATGCATGCAAAGTTGGCACTTTTCCAAAATAGTGGGATTAACATTAACTAAAGTCATGACCTTCCCAAACGCACTTTTATCAAAAACTTCATAAGATTGAACATTCTCTAAATATGTGGGATCTAAAATTGACATTCTTTCAAACCCACTTTCAATAATATTGCAAACACTATTATCAATCTTATATTCATCATGGGGTTTAAATAGATTTTCAAGATCATAAGAAGAATCACCCCAATCATAATCATTGCAACAAGTAGTAGACATAGCAAAACTAGCATCCCCAAGCTTAGGGTTTTGCATCTTATTAGCACAATTGACATCAAGAGAATTTATAATTAAATCATTGCAATCATGCTTTTTATTCAAAGATCTATCATGAGTCACTTCATAAAGCACTTCATCACGATTTTCAGATTTACGGATTTCAGGCAAAAGCTTATAAAGATAATCTAGTGCATCCAAATCACTAGGAATTGGTTCATCATAATTGGATCCCTTAAAAAGATAGGCAAGCGGATGTGGAGCCATAGATCTTAAGTTCTCTGTTTAGTAATAAATAAACAACTATTCCAACCATACGAGCAAACAAGAAACGGGCAAAAGAGGCAATTAGAGAGGGAGGATAGAGAGAGAGGGCGAATAAAACGGCAAGGGTGAATTGGGGGGGAGAGGAAAACGAGAGGCAAATGGCAAATAATGTAATGCGGGAGATAGGGATTGTGATGGGTACTTGGTATGTTGACTTTTTGCGTAGACTCCCCGGCAACGGCGCCAGAAATCCTTCTTGCTACGTCTTGAGCTTGCGTTGGTTTTCCCCGAAGAGGAAGGGATGATGCAGCAGAGTAGCGTAAGTATTTCCCTCAGTTTTTGAGAACCAAGGTACCAATCCAGTAGGAGGCCACGCGCAAATCCCTCGTACCTACACAACACAAAGAGCTCAACGCAACCAACGGGATTACGGGCTGTCAATCCGTTCACGGTCACTTACGGAAGTGAGATCCGATAGATAATATTTTTGGTATTTTTGATATAAAGATGCAAAGTGAAGAGTAAAAGGCAAAGTAAAAACAAAACAAGATTAAAGTGATGGAGATTGATATGATGAGAATATACCCGGGGCCATAGGTTTCACTAGTGGCTTCTCTCGAGAGCATAAGTTTTCTACGGTGGGTGAACAAATTACTATTGAGCAATTGACAGAATTGAG
The DNA here is from genome assembly GCF_003073215.2 of Triticum urartu. Classification (NCBI taxonomy): domain Eukaryota; kingdom Viridiplantae; phylum Streptophyta; class Magnoliopsida; order Poales; family Poaceae; genus Triticum; species Triticum urartu. The sequence goes on along the minus strand of NC_053027.1, from coordinate 515,667,784 downwards.
CATAGTTATGAGAATATCTAGGCATGATCATGTATATAGGCATCACATCCGTGACAAGTAGATCGAAACGATTCTGCATCTACTACTATTACTCCACTCATCGACCGCTATCCAGCATGCATCTAGAGTATTAAGTTAAAAACAGAGTAACGCTTTAAGCAAGATGACATGATGTAGAGAGATAAATTCATGCAATATGAAATAAACCCCATCTTGTTATCCTCGATGGCAATGATACAATACGTGTCTTGCTGCCCCTTCTGTCACTGGGAAAGAACACCACAAGATCGAACCCAAAGCTAAGCACTTCTCCCATGGCAAGAACTACCAATCTAGTTGGCCAAACCAAACGGATAATTCGAAGAGACTTGCAAAGATAACCAATCATACATAAAAGAATTCAGAGAAGATTCAAATATTGTTCATAGATAGACTTGATCATAAACCCACAATTCATCGGTCTCAACAAACACACCGCAAAAGAAGAAGATTACATCGAATAGATCTCCACAAGAGAGGGGGAGAACATTGTATTGAGATCCAAAAAGAGAGAAGAAGCCATCTAGCTACTAACTATGGACCCGAAGGTCTGAGGTAAACTACTCACACTTCATCGGAGGGGCTATGATGATGTAGAAGCCCTCCGTGATGACGACCTTCTCCGGTGGAGCTCCGGAACAGGCCCCAAGATGGGATCTCGTGGATATAGAGAGATGCGGCGGTGGAATTAGGTTTTTGGCTCCTATTGTGATCGTTTGGGGGTACGTGGGTATATATAGGAGGAAGGAGTACGTCGGTGGAGCACCGGGGGGCCCACGAGGCAGGGGGGCGCGCCCTGTAGGGGGGGGGGCTACCCTCGTGACCACCTCCGGTACTTCTTGGAATTGGGTCCAAGTCTCCTGGGTCTTACCCGAGAAGAAAATCACGTTCCAAAAATGATTTTTCTGTTTGGACTCCGTTTGATATTCTGTTTATTCGAAACACTGAAATAGGCAAAAAACAGCAATTCTGGGCTGGGCCTCCGGTTAATAGGCTAGTCCCAAAAATAATATAAAAGTGGAAAATAAAGCCCAATATAGTCCAAAACAGTAGATAATATAGCATGGAACAATCAAAAATTATAGATACGTTGGAGACGTATCAAGCACCTCCCTTGAAGGACCCAAACATGGGAACAAGAGTGCTCAGGTTTATCCCGAACACCCTAGCACTCGCGGCATGGGGACAGAAGCCGAGGACTAGCCATCTCTCAGATTGGATAAACAGCCAAACAGAAGGTAATATTTTAAATTCACACAAGCGTTGCATAGCGCATATGAAACAAGTTTTCATCATACAGGATCACATGAGCAAGTCTCATTCAAATATTACATCTTTTGAACACTCATCCGCGATGAGATGGGCACCCGGTAGAACACCCTCGTAGTACATCTCGGGGTGGCGGTGCTCCTTGCCCTCCGGCGGCCCCTCCTTGATCAGCTTCATGACATCTAGCTTGACCCACTGCAATTTCACACGGGTGAAAGCCCGGCGTGCACCTTCAATGCAGACAGATCGCTTGACGACCTCCAGCCGCGGGCAGGCATCCACAAGCCACCTCACCAGGCCGAAGAAGCTGTTCGGAAGGGCGTCGCCAGGCCACAGCCGGATAATAAAGCTCTTCATGGCCCGATCGGCCGCCTTATGTAACTCGACCATCTGCTTCAGCTGGTCGCTCATTGGCACTGGGTGTTCGGCCTCAGCATACTGAGACCAAAACAACTTCTCCGTTGAGCTTCCATCCTCGGCCTGGTAAAATTGTGCGGCATCGGACACACTGCGGGGCGGATCTGCAAATGCTCCTGGAGAGCTCCGGATTCGGGTAAGTAATCGGTAATTTACTTTTACATGCTTGCTTTGCATATAGAAAGCCTTATCCACTGCTATCTTCTTCATCGTGTCGATCTCTTGGAGGGCTTTTTGGGCTTCGGCCTTGGCACTTTTTACACTCTCGAGGGCCGCGGCAAGCTCAGACTCCCGCGTCTTTGAGTCAAGCTCCAACACCTCGTGCTTCGCCACGAGAGCCTGAAGCTCTTGCTGCACCTCGCCCACTCGAGCCTCATGCTTCTCTCGCTCGGTGCGCTCCTTGGCTGCTTTATCTTCGGCCTTGGTTAGCGCTTGCTTCAGGGTCGCCACCTCGGTCGTGGCCCCTGGCAAACATACAATGATCCTGTCATTTTGCAATCGCGTCCTTTTTTATATACATATCTATAGACAGGGTATTACTTACCCTTGTTCTCCTCGAGCTGCCTCTTGGCAAGGCCGAGCTCTTTCCTGGACCCCTCGAGGTCCTGCTTCAGTACGATGACCTCCGCAGTCAGTGCGGCAGACGCCAGCAGCGAAGCCTGCATATGCATATTGACACACTTATATTAGGCTCCTGCGATATTATTTGATCCTCTGTTCGGCTTTTCTTTGTGAACACCAAACAAAGCATCAGAGGCTACTGTCTATGCGGTAATATTTCTACTACATTTTAAAAAAACACTTACCTCGAAGCCTGTTAGAAGGCTGGCACAAGCTTCAGTCAATCCGCTCTTGGCGGACTGAACCTTCTGGATCACCACACTCATGATAGTGCGGTGCTCCTCGTCGATGGAAGCGCTACGAAGCGCTTCCAGCAGGTTGTCTGGCACCTCTGGATGGACAGAGGTCACCGGCACAGGCGTCTTGCCCCTTTTAGAAGAAGGCCGCCTGCCCGAGCCTGGAACCGCTGGAGGTTCCGGCGCGGTGTTCGGCTGAGGGCCGAACTCGGAGCTCTCAGGGGCCCCGTCCCCTCGGCTCCCAGAGTCCGGAAGGTCGCCTTGAGGCGCCTCCGGGACTGTCTCCCCTCGATCCAGTGCCTCTTGAGAGAACACCTCGGCGTCGTCGGCAGGATGAGGGGAGGTGGTGGTCGGGACTGGATTGCTATCCATGTCCGACAAGCCCAAGGAGCCGTTCGACGATACATCGATACTGGCTCGGGGCGGCCTACATAATTGTGTTCGACGTTAGGGAAAGCAGTGCGACAAAGGAATCCTATGGGTTACTCTGGTATCCGAATACTAACGATCTCCCCGGGGGCTTGACCCTGGGCAACAACTCGTCTTCGCCTTCGTCGGCGGCGGTGGAGCTGTCCGGAAGGAGAGTCCTTCCCTTCTTGGACCCTTCGCCCCCCCCAGTTGGGGCGGCCTTCCTTTTCCTGTCTCCCCCAGTCGGTGAGTCCGACGACGCCTGGCGTCAGGAACTCTTTCGGGTTCCCTTGGCCTTCTTGGTCTTCTCCGGCACCGTATAAGGGGCCGGAGTCAACATCTTCGCCAGAAGAGCGTCCGCGGGGCCTTCGGGCAAAGGAGCCGGACAGTCGATCTGTCCGGCCATCTTCTGCCAGTCTTGTCAAAGGTACGGGAGTTTAGATCCCGCATAGAGTCAATCTATAAAAAACAAGTATCCTGTGAAAGGTAAAACAACTTACCACACTGGCTTGGTGCTTCACGCTGAATCCGCGATCCTCAGTAATAGGAGGGGGGGACCTCGGCACTTTTGAACAGCACCCTCCAGGCATCTTCATGAGTCGTGTCGAAGAGCCTGTTGAGAGTTCGGTGCTGCGCCGGGTCGAACTCCCACAAGTTGAACTCCCGTTGTTGGCACGGGAGGATCCGACGGATGAGCATAACTTGGACTATGTTGACAAGCTTGAGCTTCTTGTTCACCATGTTTTGAATACATGTTTGGAGTCCGGTCAGCTCTTCCGAACTACCCCAGGACAGGCCCTTCTCTTTCCAGGAGGTGAGCCACGTGGGGATGCCAGATCGGAACTCGGGGGCCGCTGCCCATACAGGGTCGCACGGCTCGGTGATGTAGAACTACCCCGATTGCCACCCCTTTATGGTTTCCACAAAGGAGCCCTCGAGCCATGTTACGTTGGGCATCTTGCCCACCATGGCGCCTCCGCACTCCGCCTGGCGGCCGCCCACCACCTTCGGCTTGACATTGAAGGTCTTCAGCCATAATCCGAAGTGGGGCTTAATGCGGAGGAAGCCCTCGCACACGACGACAAACGCCGAGATGTTGAGGATGAAGTTCGGGGCCAGATCGTGGAAATCCAGGCCGTAATAGAACACGAGCCCCCGGACGAATGGATGGAGAGGGAATCCCAGTCCACGGTGGAAATGGGTGAGGAATACTACCCTCTCATGGGGCGTGGGGGTGGGGATGAGCCGCCCCTCATCTGGGAGCCGGTGCACGATGTCGTCGGGCAGGTATCCGGCTCTCCTCAGTTTCTTGATATCTCCCTCCGTGACGGAGGAGACCATCCACCTGCCTCCCGCTCCGGACATGGTTGGAGAAGGTTGAGGTGGGAAGTGTGGACTTGGGTGCTAAAGCTCAAGTGTGCGAAAACGGATGAGCAAAGGAGGAAGAAGGCGTGGATAGAAAGGTGAATCCTTATCCCTTTATATGGGCAGACGAAGCTAAGCGCCCCCACTTGCCTGGTAAAACTCGCTTATCCCCCAAGCGCCGCAGTTGATGGCACGGTTGGGTTACCCACGCTCGTATTGATGAGAATCCCGTAATAAGGGGACACGATCTCTGCTTTGACAAGACGTGTCGAAAAACTGCCTCGCGTTATGTGCAGGGCTGGTTAAAGGAAACGGTTCGAATAATCACCAGGCCATGACATAACATCGTGCTGCCAAAACAAGCCAGCAAATTAGATCTGCGAAAATATTATTCTCTCTACGGTGGAATGTGGAACTTATTTTGCAGGGTCGGACACTATCCTCGTATTCAAATTCTTCTGTGATGTATTTAGAGAAGGAACCCGCCTTGCAATGCCGAAGACAATACTGCGCGCCGGACTCATCGTCATTGAAGCCTGGTTCAGGGGCTACTGAGGGAGTCCTGGATTAGGGGGTCTCCGGACAGCCGGACTATCTCCATTGGCCGGACTGTTAGACTATGAAGATACAAGATTGAAGACTTCGTCTCGTGTCCGGATGGGACTCTACTTGGCGTGGAAGGCAAGCTAGGCAATACGAATATGGATATCTCCTCCTTTGTAACCGACCTTGTGTAACCCTAACCCTCTCCGGTGTCTATATAAACTGAAGGGTTTTAGTCCGTAGGACAACAATCACAACATACAATCATACCATAGGCTAGCTTCTAGGGTTTAGCCTCTTTGATCTCGTGGTAGATCTACTCTTGTACTACCCATATCATCAATATTAATCAAGCAGGACATAGGGTTTTACCTCCATCAAAAGGGCCCGAACCTGGGTAAAACATCATGTCCCCTGCCTCCTGTTACCATTCGGCCTAGACGCACAGTTCGGGACCCCCTACCCGAGATCCGCCGGTTTTGACACCGACAAGTATGATTTGGCAAAAGCAAGAAACATGAAGCTTGTGTTATGCTTGTTCGAACAACTGTTGAGGTTAAAGATTAACTTCCATAAAAGTGAATTGTTCTACTTTGGAAGAGCTAAAGACGAACTAGAAGCTTACAAAGAATTGCTCGGGTTCGAATTGGGGTCTTTACCCTTCACGTATCTAGGTATACCAATCCACCATCGCAAGCTTTCCAACAAAGAATGGAAGTGCATTGGGGATCGATTTAAAAAAACTAAGTTACTGGAAGGGCAAGCTTATGTCATACAGAGGCCGACTAATTCTCATTAATTCGGTACTCACGAGTATGCCTATGTTTCTCTTGTCCTTTTTTGAGGTACCAGTTGGAGTCCGGAATGAAGGAAATATGCCCTAGAGGCAATAATAATGTTGTTATTTTATATTTCCTTATATCATGATAAATGTTTATTATTTATGCTCGAATTGTATTAACCGGAAACTTGATGCCGGTGTGGATACATAGATAAAACACTATGTCCCTAGTAAGCCTCTACCTGACTAGCTCGTTAATCAAAGATGGTTAAGTTTCCTAACCATAGACATGTGTTGTCATTTGATGAACGGGGGAGAATGATGTGATGGACAAGACCCATCCGTTAGCTTAACATAATGATCGTTAAGTTTTATTGCTATTGCTTTCTTCATGACTTATACATATTACTTTGACTATGAGATTATGCAACTCCCGGATACCGGAGGAATACCTTGTGTGCTATCAAACGTCACAACGTAACTGGGTGATTATAAAGATGCTCTACAGGTATCTCCGAAGGTGTTTGTTGGGTTGGCATAGATCGAGATTAGGATTTATCACTCCGAGTATCGGAGAGGTATCTCTGGGCCCTCTCGATAATGCACATCATAATAAGCCTTGCAAGCAATGTGACTAATGAGTTAGTTGCGGTTGAGACTTATTTTTCCAAAATGGATCATCACCCTGACAAAAGAGGGAAAGAAAGTATTAAGGTTTGCACAGTTAAGAACATCATGTATAAAGTGGAATTAATACAATGCTTACAGGTGGCGGTTTATTCTGAGCGTAGAAGGGGCTTAACCCGGTCTGGCTATAGACAGCCTCCGGTTCATTCAGTATCTTCTTCATAGCTTTGTTAATTTCAGCTTCTGTCAGAACGAGTAAAGAGACTTGCCGGTAATGAGACTGAACTAGGTATGAAGATACCGATGATCGAATCTCGGGCAAGTAACATACCGATGAGAAAGGGAATAACGTATGTTGTTATTGCGGTTTGACCTATAAAGATCTTCGTAGAATATGTAGGAACCAATATGAACATCTAGGTTACGCTATTGGTTATTGACCAGAGATGTGTCTTGATCATGTCTACATAGTTCTCGAACCTGTAGGGTCCGCACGCTTCACGTTCGATGATGATTTATATTATGAGTTATGTGTTTTGGTGGCCGACATTTGTTCGGAGTCTCGGATGAGATCACGGACATGACGAGGAGTCTCGAAATGGTTGAGAGGTAAATATTCATATATTGGAAGGTAGTATTCAGACACCGAAAGGCTTCCGGAGTGTATCGAGTACATACCGGAGTACCAGAGGGGTTACCGGAACCCCCCGGGGGAAGATATGGGCCATATGGGCCATAGGAGGGAGGCTAACCAGCCCACAAGGGGCTGGTGCGCCCCCCACAAGGGATGAGGCCGAATTGGTTTAGGGAAGGGGGCGCCACCTCCCTTTCCTTCTCCTACTCCCTCTCCTTCCCCCTTTCCACCTCCATGAGAAGGAAAAGAAGGGGGCGAATCCTACTAGGACTAGGAGTCCTAGTAGGCCTCCCCCCTTGGCACGCCCCTCCGGCCGGGCCGGGCCGGCCGCCTCCTCCTCCCCTCCTTTATATACGGGGGAGGGGTCACCCCAAAGGCATACCAATTGTTCTCTTAGCCATGTGCGGTGCCCCCTCCACAGTTTACTCCTCCGGTCATAGCGTCGTAGTGCTTAGGTGAAGCCCTGCGCGGATCACATCACCATCACCGTCACCACGCCGTCATGCTGACGGAACTCTCCCTCGACCCTCTACTGAATCAAGAGTTCGAGGGACGTCATCGAGCTGAACGTGTGCTGAACTTGGAGGTGTCGTACGTTCGATACTTGATCGGCTGGATCGCAAAGATGTTCGACTACATCAACCGCGTTAACCTAACGCTTCCGCTTTCGGTCTACGAGGGTACATGGACACACTCTCCCCTCTCGTTGCTATGCATCTCCTAGATAGATCTTGCGTGATCGTAGGAATTTTTTTGAAATTGCATGCTATGTTCCCCAACAGTGGCATCCGAGCCAGGACTATGCGTGGATGATATGCACGAGTAGAACACAAAGAGTTGTGGGCGATAATAGTCATATTGCTTACTAGCAACATCTTATTTTGATTTGGTGGTATTGTTGGATGAAGCGGCCCGGACCAACATTACATGACCACTTTCATGAGATCGGTTCTACCGACGTGCTTTTGCACACAGGTGGCTGGCGGGTGTCTGTTTCTCCAACTTTAGTTGAATCAAATTTGACTACGGCCGATCCTTGTTGAAGGTTAAAACAGCAAACTTGACGAAACATCGTTATGATTTTTATGCGTAGGTAAGGACGGTTCTTACTAGAAGCCCGTAGCAGCCACATAAAACTTGCAACAACAAAGTAGAGGACATCTAACTTATTTTTGCAGGGCATGTTGTGATGTGATATGGTCAAGACATGATGTGATATATGTTGTTCTATGAGATGATCATGTTTTGTAAAAGTTATCGGCAACTGGCAGGAGCCTTATGGTTGTTGCTTTATTGTACGAAATGCAATCGCCATGTAATTGCTTTGCTTTATCACTATGCGTTAGCGATAGTTATAGAAGCAATAGTTGGCGATACGACAACGACTCTACGATGGAGATCAAGGTGTCAAGCCAGTGACGATGGAAATCATGACGGTGCTTTGGAGATGGATATCAAAGGCACAAGATGATAATGGCCATATCATGTCACATATTTTGATTGCATGTGATGTTTATCTTTTATGCATCTTATTTTGCTTAGTACGACGGTAGCATTATAAGATGATCCCTCACTAAAATTTCAAGGTATAAGTGTTCTCCCTGAGTATGCACCGTTGCGACAGTTCGTCGTGCCAAGACACCATGTTATGATCGGGTGTGATAAGCTCTACGTTCACATACAACAGGTGCAAGACAGTTTTGCACATGTGGAATACTCGGGTTAAACTTGATGAGCCTAGCATGTACAGACATGGCCTCGGAACACTGGACATCGAAAGGTCGAACGTGAATCATATAGTAGATATGATCAACATAGAGATGTTCACCATTGAAAACTACTCCATCTCACGTGATGACCGGACATGGTTTAGTTGATTTGGATCACGTGATCATTTAGATGATTCGAGGGATGTCTATCTAAGTGGGAGTTCTTAAGTAATATGATTAATTGAACTTAATTTATCATGAACCTAGTCCTGATAGTATTTGCAAATTATGTTGTAGATCAATAGCTCGCGTTGTAGCTCCCCTATGTTTTTGATATGTTCCTAGAGAAAACTAAGTTGAAATATGATAGTAGCAAGGATGCGGACTAGGTTCGTGATCTGAGGATTATCCTCATTGATGCATAGAAGAATTATGTCCCTGATGCACCACTAGGTGACAGACCTGTTGTAGGAGCTGATGCAGACGTTATGAACGTTTGACAAGATCGGTATGATGACTACTTGATAGTTTAGTGCGCCATGCTTTACGGCTTAGAACCGGGACTTCAAAATGTTTTGAATGCCACGGAGCATATGAGATGTTCCATGAGTTGAAATTGGTATTTCAGACTCATGCCCATGCCAATAGGTATGAGACCTCTGACAAGTACTTTGCCTGTAAGATGGAGCGGAATAGGTCAGCCAGTGAGCATGTGCTCAGAATGTCTGGGTACTACAATCACTTGAATCAAGTGGGAGTTACTCTTCCAGATAAGATAGTGATTGACATAGTTCTCTAGTCACTATCACCAAGTTACTAGAACTTTGTGATGAACTATAATATGCAAGGGATGGAGAAAACGATTCCCAAGCTCTTCGCGATGCTGAAATCAGCGAAGGTGGAAATAAAGAAATAGCATCAAGTGCTGATGGTTGACAAGACAACTAGTTTCAAGAAAAAGGGTAATGAAAAGAAGGGGAACTTCAAAAAGAATGGCAAGCAAGTTGCCACTCCCATGAAGAAACCCAAAGCTAGACCTAAGCCTGAAACTAAGTGCTTCTACTACAAAGGGAATGGTCACTGGAAGCAGAACTACCCCAAATACTTGGTAGATAAGTAGGATGGCAAAGTGAACAAAGGTATATTTGATATACATCTTATTGATGTGTACTTTACTAGTGTTTATAGCAACCCCTCGGTATTTTATACTGGTTCAGTTGCTAAGAGTAGTAGCTCGAAACAGGAGTTGCAAAATAAACATAGACTAGTTAAGGGCGAGGTGACGATGTGTGTTGGAAGTGATTCCAAGGTTGATAATATCACCATCGCACACTCCCTTTACTTTCGGGATTAGTGTTGAACCTAAAATAAATGTTATTTGGTGTTTGCGTTGAGCATGAATATGATTGGACCATGTTTATTGCAATACGGTTATTCATTTAAGTTAATGAATAATTGTTGTTCTATTTACATGAATAAAACCTTCTATGGTCATACACTCAATATAAATGGTTTATTGCATCTCGATCGTGGTGATACACATATTCATAATATAGATGCCAAAATATGCAAAGTTGATAATGATAGTGCAACATATTTGTGGCACTGCCGTTTAGGTCATATTGGTGTAAAGCGCATGAAGAAACTCCATGCGGATGGACTTTTGGAATCACTTGATTATGAATTATTTGATGCTTGCGAACCATGCCTCTTGGGCAAGATGACTAAAACTCCATTCTCTAGAACAATGGAGCGAGCCACTGACTTATTGGAAATAATACATACCGATGTATGCGGTCCGATGAGTGATGAGGCTCACGGCGGGTATCGTTATTTTCTGACCTTCACATATGATTTGAGCAGATATGGGTATATCTTCTTAGTGAAACACAAGTATGAAACATTTGAAAAGTTCAAAGAATTTCAGAGTGAAGTGGAGAATCATCGTAACAAGAAAATAAAGTTTCTACGATCTGATCGTGGAGGCGAATATTTGAGTTATGAGTTTGGCCTTCATTTAAAACAATGTGGAATAGTTTCACAACTCACGCCACCAGGAACACCACAGCGTAATGGTGTGCCCAAACGTCGTAACCGTACTTTATTAGATATGGTGCGATCTATGATGTCTCTTACCGATTTACCACTATCGTTTGGGGTTATGCATTAGAGACAGGTGCATTCACGTTAAATAGGGCACCATATAAATCCGTTGAGATGACACCGTATGAACTATGGTTTGGCAAGAAACCTAAGTTGTCATTTCTTAAAGTTTGGGGTTGCGATGCTTATGTGAAAAAGATGCAGCCTGATAAGCTCGAACCCAAATCAGAGAAGTGCGTCTTCATAGGATACCCAAAAGAAACTATTGGGTACACCTTCTATCACAGATCCGAAGGCAAGATCTTTGTTGCTAAGAATGATCCTTTCTAGAGAAGGAGTTTCTCTCGAAAGAAGTGAGTGGGAGGAAAGTAGAACTTGATGAGGTAATTGTACCTTCTCTCGAAATGGAAGGTAGCTCATCACAGAAATCAGTTCCAGTGATGCCTACACCAACTAGAGAGGAAGCTAATGATAATGATCATGAAACTTTAGATCAAGTTACTACCGAACCCCGTAGGTCAACCAGAGCACGTTCCGCACCTGAGTGGTACGGTAATCCTGTTCTGGAAGTCATGTTACTAGACCATGACGAACCTACGAACTATGAGGAAGTGATGATGAGCCCAGATTCCACAAAATGGCTTGAGGCCATGAAATCTGAGATGAGATCCACGTATGAGAACAAAGTGTGGGCTTTGGTGGACTTGCCCGATGATCGGCAAGCCATTGAGAATAAATGAATTTTCAAGAGGAAGACGGACGCTGATGGTAGTGTTACTATCTACAAAGCTCGAATTGTCGCAAAAGGTTTTTCAACAAGTTCAAGGTGTTGACTACGATGATATTTTCTCTCTCGTATCGATGCTTAAGTTTGTCCGAATCATGTTAGCAATTGCCACATTTTTGAAAACTAGCAAATGGATGTCAAAACTGCATTCCTTAAATGGATTTATTAAAGAAGAGTTGTATATGATACAACCAGAAGGTTTTTTTCAATCCTAAAGGTGCTGGCAAAGTGTGCAAGCTCCAGCGATCCATCTATGGACTAGTGCAAGCATCTCGGAGTTGGAATACACGCTTTGATGAGGTGATCAAAGCATATGGTTTTGTACAGACTTTCGGAGAAGCCTGTATTACAAGAAAGTGAGTGGGAGCACTACAATCTTTCTAATAAGTATATGTGAATGACATATTGTTGATCGAAAATGATGTAGAATTTTCTGGAAAGCATAAAGGAGTGTTTGAAAGGAATTTTTCAAAAGAAGGACCTCAGTGAAGCTGCTTACATATTGGGCATCAAGGTCTATATAGATAGATCAAGACGCTTGATAAGACTTTCGATGAGTACATACCTTGATAAGATTTTGAAGGAGTTCAAAATGGTCAGTCAAAGAAGGAGTTCTTGCCTAAGTTGTAAGGTATGAGAGTAAGACTCAAAACCCGACCACAGCAGAAGATAGAGAGAGAATGAAAGTCATTCGCTATGCCTCAACCATAGGCTCTATAAAGTATGCCATACTGTATACCAGACCTATTGTGTACCTTGCCATGAGTTTGGCAAGGGGGTACAATAGTGATCCAAGAGTAGATCACTGGACAACGGTCAAAATTATCCTTAGGTACCTAAAGAGGACTAAGGAAATATTTCTTGGTTATGGAGGTGATAAAGAGTTCGTCGTAAAGAGTTACGTCGATGCAAGCTTTGACACCGATCTGGATGACTCTGAGTCTCGATCTGGATACATATTGAAAGTGGGAGCAATTAGCTAGAGTAGCTCCATGCAGAGCATTGTAGACATAGAAATTTCCAAAATACATATGGATCTAAATGTGTTAGACCCGTTGACTAAACTTCTCTCACAAGTAAAACATGATCACACCTTAGTACTCTTTGGGTGTTAATCGCATAGGGGTGTGAACTAGATTATTGACTCTAGTAGACCCTTTGGGTGTTGGTCACATGGCGATGTGAAATGTGAGTGTTAATCACATAAAGATGTGAACTATTGGTATTAAATCACATGGCAATGTGAACTAGATTATTGACTCTAGTGCAAGTGGGAGACTGAAGGAAATATGCCCTAGAGGCAATAATAAAGTTGTTAATTTATATTTCCTTATATCATGATAAATGTTTATTATTCATGCTAGAATTGTATTAACCGGAAACTTGATACATGTGTGGATACATAGACAAAAAAGTGTGTCCCTAGTAAGCCTCTACCTGACTAGCTCGTTAACCAAAGATGGTTAAGTTTCCTAACTATAGACATGTGTTGTCATTTGATGAAGGGGATCACATCATTAGGAGAATGATGTGATGGAAAAGACCCATCCGTTAGCTTAGCATAATGATCGTTAAGTTTTATTGCTATTGCTTTCTTCATGACTTATACATATTCCTTTGACTATGAGATTATGCAACTCGCGGATACCGGAGGAATACCTTGTGTGCTATCAAACATCACAACATAACTGGGTGATTATAAAGATGCCCTAGAGGTATCTCCGAAGGTGTTTGTTGGGTTGGCATAGATCGAGATTATGATTTGTCACTCCGAGTATCAGAGAGGTATCTCTGCGCCCTCTCGGTAATGCACATCATAATAGCCTTGCAAGCAATGTGATTAATGAGTTAGTTGCGGGATGATACATTACGGAACGAGTAAAGAGACTTGCCGGTAACGATATTGAACTAGGTATGAATATACCGATGATCGAATCTCAGGCAAGTAGCATACCGATGACAAAGGGAATAACATATGTTGTTATTGCGGTTTGACCGATAAAGATCTTCGTAGAATATGTAGGAACCAATATAAGCATCCATGTTCCGCTATTGGTTATTGACCAGATATGTGTCTCGGTCTTGTCTACATAGTTCTCGAACCTGTAGGGTCCGCACGCTTATGGGTTATCAAGACCTTTTTCTGGCGCCGTTGTCGGGGAGCATAGCTATATTTGTTGAGTCACTTGGGATTATTATCATATTATCACTATGAAGAATCTGAAGGATCCTAAGACTAAGATATTTCCCTCAAGGACGAGGGGAGGTAAGGAACTGCCATCCAGTTCTGCTTTAGATTCACCTTCTGTTATGAATAAAATTGCAACACCACCACATGCTAATAATTCTGATATGTCGCAAGTTATTGATGATGATTTCTACTATGAATGATGCTAGTACCTTGCTTGATAATGATGATGTGCCACTTGGTGAATTTCTTGATTAACAAATTGCTAGAGTTATACAACATGATGTTGTTGAATCTGATGATGAGCTTGAAACTGAATCTCCTGATACACCTGCTAGAACTAGCCTTCCTAGATATGAATGGCCTAAGGTACCGGAAGGTTATGTTATGAGTGAAGAAACAACTAGATAAATTCTTGCTTGCAAAGATAGAGATGATCTAGAGAAATTACTACACAAGTATAAAGAAAAATCTCTGAATGCTAGAATGAAGTGTGATCCTAAGTTTGCAACTTCACCTATCTTTATTGATGATAAGGATTATGAATTCTTTGTCGACCCAGAGTTAATTGCTTTGGTTGAATCTGATCCTTTCCATGGTTATGAAACTGAAACTGTTGTGGCACATCTTACTAAGTTGAATGACATAGCCACCCTTTTTACTCATGATGAGAAAACTCGCTATTACTTTATTCTCAAATTATTTCCTTTCTCATTAAAGGGTGATGCTAAAGCTTGGTACAATACTCTTGCTCCTGGTTGTGTGCGTAGTCCCCAGGATATGATTTATTACTTCTCTGAAAAATATTTTCCTGCTCATAAGAAACAAGCTGCCTTATAGGAAATGTTTAACTTTGTGCAAACTAAAGAAGAGAGTCTCCCACAAGCTTGGGGGAGGCTTTGCCAGTTACTTAATGATTTGCCTGATGACCCACTTAAGAAAAATGGAATACTTGATATCTTCTATAATGGACTAACCGATGCTTTTAGGGACTTCCTAGATAGTTGTGCTTGTTGTGTTTTCAGGGAACGGACTGTTGGACAAGCTGAAGAATTATTGAAGAACATACTGAAAAACTATGATGATTTGACTATTCCTGAACCACCGCCTAAACCCACTCGAAGAACATGGGTATATTATATCTTAGTCCTGAAGATATGCAAGAGGCAAAGAAATCTATGAAGGAAAAAGGTATTAAAGCTGAGGATGTTAAAAATTTCCCTCCTATTGAAGAAATACATGGGCTTAATACACCACCACTGCCTAAGGTGGTAGAGGTAAATTCTCTTATGAAGTTTAATGATAATGATAATCCTCACAATATGCATCCTAGTCAATGCCTTTATGAGTTTGAAATCTATATTAGAAAACAAGATCACTTCAATGCAAATGTTATGAAACAGTTGAAATATAATTCTGATATGATTGCTTTCTTGAGTGACTTGTTATTTAGAATATCAAATGATGTTAGAGGTGTTGGAAAACATGCTTCTATGGTTCAAACTCAATTAGAACAAGTTGCTAAATCACAAAGAGAATTGATTGAAGAAATGAATAGTAATATGCGTGACTTTGCTGTTAGAGTTGCAACTAGAGGAGGTAAAATGGCTCAGGAACCACTTTATCCTGAGGGGAACCCAAAAAGAATTGAACAAGATTCACAAAGAGCTAACACTAGTGCACCTAGTTCTTCTAGAAATAAAAAGAAAAAGAAAAATGATAGAACTCCACATGCTCCTAGTGAACCTGAAATAGAGAAACCTCCTAACAATGATAATGAAGTTTCTATCTCAGGTGCTGAAACTCAATCTGGTAATGAACACTCACCTAACGATAATGAAAAAGATAATGATGAGGTTCATGAGGACTCTCAATCGACCAATGATAAAGAACCACACAATGATGTTGAGATAGAACCACCTGTTGGTCTTAATAACCCACAACCTAAAAATAAAAGATATGACAAAAGAGACTTTGTTGCTAGAAAACACGGTAAAGAAAGAGAACCGTGTTTCGTGTAATTGTCACGGCAGATGTCCTAGCGAAAGGACTTAGTCGTGGAGCCATCACAACTAGGTTAGCTTAAAGGGGTTAAACGGGACAAAGGAAACAGGGAGTTTATACTTGTTCGGCCCCTTGCGGTGAAGGTAAAGGCCTACTCCAGTTTGAGGTGGTATTGCTTGGGTTTCGATTACCAGGGAGCGAATATGCTTGAGCTAGCTTTCGATCTCTTATTTCTTACCCTAAACCGCCGTCGGGTTGTCCCTTTATATACACAGGTTGACGCCCAGCAGTTCACGGAGTTCCGGCCGGCTCATACACAACGTGTCTGGCTCGGTGACCAACTACGCATGCCTTACAATACAAGTCATACATATATGTGATACGTGTCCATCGTATCTACTTTTCCAAACACTTTTGCCCTTGTTTTGGACTCTAACTTGCATGATTTGAATGGAACTAACCCGGACTGACGCTGTTTTCAGCAGAATTACCATGGTGTTATTTTTGTGCAGAAATAAAAGTTCTCAGATAACCTGAAAATCAACGGAGAATATTTTTGGAATATATAAAAATATTGGCAAAAGAATCAAGGCCAGGGGGTCCACACCCTGTCCACGAGGGTGGGGGCGCGCCTACCCCCTGGGCGCGGCCCCTGCCTCGTGGGCCCCCGGGTGCTCCATCAACCTCAACTCCAACTCTACATATTCACGTTCGGGGAGAAAAAAATTACAGAGAAGGATTCATCACGTTTTACGATACGGAGCCGCCGCCAAGCCCTAATCTCTATCGGGAGGGCTGATCTGGAGTCCGTTCGAGGCTCCGGAGAGGGGAATCCGTCACCATTGTCATCATCAACCTTCCTCCATCACAAATATTAACGTCCACAGTATTAATCGTTAAAGTCCATAGTATTAATTGTTAAAGTCCACAGTATTAATTCTATTGGAAAAACTTTAACGATTACTATTGGAGGTTTTGAATTTCCTCTTCCTACTATCAAGAAGAAATATGATATTCTTATTGTTAGGGATGTGCATATCCCCGTTGAGGTAACCTAGTGTTATTCGAAAATTCTCCGGTTTCATGTTATTTGAAAAGAGTTTGTTAACAAGACTCGATCAACCTTGTTAGTGGATTCCTTTTGATGAGCATGAGATGGATGAAGTTAGAAAGCACAACTCTCTGTACCCTCCTTTTACTTTCTGTAATTTAGATTAAATAAAGTAAAAATAGTATTCGTTGTCTGTATTCTGAATTATCCTTGCAATAAAAAATACCCCGAAAATAAAAGTTCTCCAAATGTCCTAAAAATTTAATATGATTTTTCCTAAATATTTAAGAATTTTTGGCACTGAGTACACACCTGGGGACCCACCATCTGGCCACGAGGGTCCAGGGCGCGCCCCCTGCCGAGTGGACCCCACGTGGGCCCCCTCCACTTATTCTTGCACCCACACACTCCTTCCTCCAAAAAAAATCACCACACAACTCAAACCCGTGTTCTAGCTCGTTTTGCTGCCATTTTTGATCTCGCTAAACTGCTTTGGGGATTGCTCTTTGGTATGTGACTCCTCCGATGGTCCAATTTTTTTTTGTTCTAGTGCTTTATTTATTGCAATTTTTTGCTGCTTAGGTGACCCTGTTCTTGAGCTTGCATGTCAAATTTATTTGGTCCCAAGTAGTTGTATTGCATGATATGGCCTCTAGGCACTTGTAGGAGTAGTTGCTATCAATCTTGTTGAGTTTGCTTCACTTTTATTTTGAGTTACTAAAAATTTCAGAAATTTTTCAGAGGAAATGATGAAGAGATTGTTGAGGGGCTCTTCGAGCCGAAGCTCGAAGGATAAGCAAAGTGAAGAGAATAAGAAGCCCAAATATAATCTCCCTCGCACTGCGGAGGTTCGGCCGTGCGAATGGCCTTGTGATGAGTTCTGGAGAGCAGCCGGGATTTATGGAGACTTCTATTATTTGGCTGAGAATGCAGGCCTCACCGACTTCCTCCACGACCAGCTCGAACAGTATCTCCTACTCACTAATATTTTTGTGCAAAATTTCCATTTCCATGCTAGGAGGTCGCCACCTTCTATGGATTTTTATTTGTATGATGAGTATAAGGAGATGTCACTTTATGACTTTTGTGCGATTTGCAAGTTGCCCTTTGAGGGAAGCATAGAGGAACCACATCGTAATGATTTGGAAGGGTTTATTGATATGATTGATGTAGGGGAAACGAGGAAAGTTTCTGATGCAAGAATTACTAGCATACATTTTCCTGTTCTACGTTACTTTGCAATATTTGCTAGTAGATGCTTGATTGGTCGTGGGAACAGTGGAAACCTTAGTGCCCCTGATATTGTTATTTTGCGCCATGCCTTGTTTCGTGATGCTACTTTCTGTTTAGGAGATATTGTTGCTAAACGGTTAAATCTGAACCGTACAAAGGGTCCCATCTTTGGAGGCATCTTTGCTTCGCGCCTTGCTGCACACTTTAACATACCTATTAGGCATTATGAGAAAGAAGAAAAGTTGCTGCCTCCTATTTTTCTAGATTATAAGAGTATGGTAGCACATGATTTTATTGTTAAAGATAAGAAGAAGATGCTTAAATAAAGATTCATTTTTGATAAAAGTTATTGTGAGATTATTACCTTGCCTGCGCCCTCTTTGTTTAACATATTTTCAGACACGTACCTCATCTTGCCGGAGGCCGTTTATGCACACTGGAGCCTGACACCAACTCCAGAGCCTGAGCCGGAACCACCACTTGACCCTTATCGGCAGTCTGTTTATCAGTGGAACCCGGAGGAGATCGCCAACCAGTGGCACCCAGACGACACTCCTCCGCACACCGGAGAGGGTCACTTTGATCCATGGGCATAGACCAACTTAGGCCAAAAGCCTAAGCTTGGGGGAGTACATATTTATCATCGACATTACATTCATGTTCACACACTCATGCCAGTTGTCGGTGCTCATACTTTTTCATTGTAATATCCATGCTAGTTTATTTTCTTTTTAAGCTTTCTTCTTGTGTGTTTGAAAAACCTTAGTAAAAACAAAAAAAATAGTTGTAGCTTTTAGCTAAGTTTGCTTTCCATGCCTGTAGTAATAATAACTAAAAGAAAACCCAAAAAGATTTATCGTTCTTCTTTTGCTTGTTGGGAGCTTTCCCGTGTAAATAGTTTTGTTTTGTTTCTTTTCTTTGGGGGTTGAGAGGAGAAGACCATGATGAAAATGTTGAGTGGCTCTCATATGCATTATTGTTGATCTAACAAAGATCCCATATTACCTTGTCTTGTCCCTTGAATTGAATGCTCGTAGATTCCAGCTTAGTCCAATGCACATGCACTATTATTATTATCCACACAGTTCAGTTGTGCAAGTGAAAGGCAATAATGACGATATATGATGAACTGATTGAGATGAGCCAAGCTGGTATGAACTCGACCTATCTTGTTTTTGTAAATATGATTAGTTCATCATTCCTGATTCAGCCTATTATGAATAAAACATGTTTGCAATGACAATTGGAGATTATAGTTGCTCATGCCATGCTTAATTAGCTAGGAGTTTATGATGGTTTACCTCGCATGCCAACATGCTATTAAAATGGTTGTGATGTGGTATGATAGGGTGGTATCCTCCTTTGAACAATTCGATTGGCTTGACTTGGCACATGTTCATGCATGTAGTTGAAACAAAATCAACATAGCCTCCACGATATTTATGTTCATGGTGAATTATATTCTACTCATGCTTGCATTCAGTGTTGATTAATTTTAATGCATGTTCATGACAGTTGTCGCTCTCTAGCTGGTCGCTTCCCAGTCTCTTTCTAGCATTCACTTGTACTAAGCGGGAATACTGCTTGTGCATCCACTTCCATAAACCCCAAAAGTTATTCCATATGAGTCCACCATACCTTCCTATATGCGGTATCTACCTGCCGTTCCAAGTAAATTTGTATGTGCCAAACTCTAAACATTCAAATGAAATTCTATTTTGTATGCTCGAATAGCTCATGTATCAACTAGGGCTGTCTATATCTTCCATGCTAGGCGGGCTATTCTCAGGAGGAGTGGACTCTGCTCCTCATTCACGAGAAAATGGCTGGTAACCGGGATGCCCAGTCCCATGCTCAAATCAAATCAAAATAATTGCAAACAAAACTCCCCCAGGATTGTTGTTAGTTGGAGGCACCCGTTGTTTCTGACAAGCCATGGATTGATGTTTGTCGGTGGTAGGGGGAGTATAAACTTTACCATTCTGTTGGGAACCGTATATAATGTGCGTTGCATGGAAGATATCAAGATCTCTCGGTTGTTATGTTGACAATGAAAGTATAGCACTTGAAATATTATTCATCTCTATTTCAAAACCGAGCTCTGGCACCTCTACAAATCCATGCTTCCCTATGCGAAGGGCCTATCTATTTACTTTTATGTTGAGTCATCATCCTCTTATTAAAAAGCACCAGTTGGAGAGCACCGCTGTCATTTGCATGTATTATTATTAGTTTACATTGAGTATGATTGTGACTGGATCTCTTTTACCATGAATTACAATTTCCAGTCAGCCCTTGATCTTCAGAGGTGCTCTGCATTTATGTTTTGCGGTCTCAGAAAGGGCTAGCGAGATACCATCTTGTTATATCATATTATGATTGTTTTGAGAAAGTGCTGTCATCCGAGATTTATTATTATTGCTCGCTAGTTGATTATGCCATTGATATGAGTAAACATGAGACCTAAATGTTATTGTGAATATGGTTAGTTCATAATCTTTGCTGAAAACTTGAATGCTCGCTTTACATATTTACAACAACAAGAGCAAATAGAGTTTGTAAAAGTTTTTCTTTATCACTTTTAGTTTATCAACTGAATTGCTTGAGGAGAAGCAAAGGTTTAAGCTTGGGGGAGTTGATATGTCTCCATCGTATCTACTTTTCCAAACACGGTTGCCCTTGTTTTGGACTCTAACTTGCATGATTTGAATGGAACTAACCCGGACTGACGCTGTTTTCAGCAGAATTGCCATGGTGTTATTTTTGTGCAGAAATAAAAGTTCTCGGAATGAGCTGAAAATCAACGGAGAATATTTTTGGAATATATAAAAAAATACTAGCAAAAGAATCAAGGCCAGGGGCCCACACCCTGTCCACAAGGGTGGGGGCGCGCCTACCCCCTGGGCGCGCCCCTCTGCCTCGTGGGCCCCCTGATGCTCCTTTGACCTCAACTCCAACTCTATATATTCATGTTCGGGGAGAAGAAAATTAAGGAGAAGGATTCATCGCGTTTTACGATACGGAGCCGCCGCCAAGCCCTAATCTCTCTCGGGAGGGCTGATCTGGAGTCCGTTCGGGGCTCCGGAGAGGGGATCCGTCGCCATCGTCATCATCAACATCCCTCCATCACCAATTTCATGATGCTCACCGCCGTGCGTGAGTAATTCCATCGTAGGCTTGCTGGACGGTGATGGGTTGGATGAGATTTATCATGTAATCGAGTTAGTTTTGTTAGGGTTTGATCCCTAGTATCCATTATGTTCTGAGATTGATGTTGCTATGACTTTGCTATGCTTAATGCTTGTCACTAGGGTCCGAGTGCCATGATTTCAGATCTGAACCTATTATATTTCCGTGAATATATGTGAGTTCTTGATCCTATCTTGCAAGTCTATAGTCACCTATTATGTGTTATGATCCACTAACCCCGAAGTGACAATAATCGGGATACTTACTGGTGATGACCGTAGTTTGAGGAGTTCATGTATTCACTAAGTGTTAATGCTTTGGTCCGGTACTCTATTAGAAGGAGGCCTTAATATCCCTTAGTTTCCAATAGGACCCCGCTGCCACGGGAGGGTAGGGCAAAAGATGTCATGCAAGTTCTTTTCCATAAGCACGTATGACTATATTCGGAATACATGCCTACATTACATTGATGAACTGGAGCTAGTTCTGTGTCACCCTATGTTATAACTATTGCACGAGGAATCGCATCCGACATAATTATCCATCACTGATCCATTGCCTACGAGCTTTTCACATATTGATATTTGCTTAGTTACTTTTCCGTTGCCACTGTTACAATCACTACAAAACTGCTACTGTTACTTTTTCTACCATCATCGCTACTATCATATTACTTTGCTACTAAATACTTTGCTGCAGATATTAAGTCTTTCAGGTGCAGTTGAATTGACAACTCAACTGTTAATACTTGAGAATATTCTTTGGCTCCCCTTGTGTCGAATCAATAAATTTGGGTTGAATAATCTACCCTCAAAAACTGCTGCGATCCCCTATACTTGTGGGTTATCAATATGGCGGTTTACATATGCAGGCTTTAAGTCGCCTTTGGGTTTCGGGCCTTCAGTAAGCCTGCTTCGTGAACTGCCATCTTCAGCATCTTCATGGGCTTTGTTCTTTATGAACTGCCAGTGGTATGACCCGGCCCCTCCTGGGCGGGTCATACCAAATAGTTATATCCCCAACATTAGGCCCCAGGTTGATGTGAACTTTTTCATATCAATCTTTCAACTCTTAGAAAAAATCCTTCTTCGTTTGCTTTTGCAAGATCTTGTAACCCGCCATGACGTCATCTCCTAGAATTGCGATAACCCGCCATGATGTCACTTGTCATTAATATTACACAAGGCCCAAATCTCAATATATAATCCCCTTTTTTAATAAATTCCAGAAAATCAAGGCGTCTGTGCTGTCGCATATCTATTTTTTGGCCTCCTCGATTCCCGCGCATGTCACTTATCCTTTCGATGTTATAAATAGGGCTAGAGGTCCCTTTCACTTTCCCCCTTGCCTTCTCATCTCCATCTTCTTCCTCGCGGTGCTCCAGCACCCGAGCTCTGCCGTCGCCGTCGACTCTCTCCACCTCCTCGACAACGGCCGCTGCATCAACCTGATTTGACCAGAGTTCGTCTGCGCGTCTCCGTTGTTCAACAACTCTGGCCAGTTTCCCCCTTCATTTTCCCATAGATCCCATTAGGGTTTCCACGAGTTTGTCGGAGTTCATCTTCGCTGCTCACTGTAGCTTGTGACTTTTGATTCAAACTTGGTACCCCTCCTGCGCGGCGGTAGTCGTGGTACTCATTTTTGCTATTAGAACATCTCCCTTGCGTAAGAAAATCAATCTAGACACATGAACTGCTCAAGTACTGCAACTTAGGTCTAAGTATTTTCCATTATCTGATGTGCCGTAGATCCAAAATCGTAGCATCAATCTGTGAAATCTGTTTTTCCAACAATTAGCAATTTTCCCATTCTTAGATCTGTAAATCAATATTTGTGTGGGTGGCTTAACTCAGAAACCGTAACCCGCCAGGTACCATTAGTCCCCTCTTAAGCTGCCAATAGCTTATCTTTATTACTTCAATGCCATCCTCCGGTTTAACATCTATGCATTTCTTTATTTCTTGCTTTTAAGCCAACAGCCGGCTTGACCAAATAATCTTAAACCGGCATAGTCTTCCTTTCAGATCATCAAAGAATGGCTAAGACATATACCTCTTGCAACTGGGTCCAATCCCAGGTCACTCAAGAATACCTGAAAATTTTTGTTGCAACTGGCGCCCTAGCCAAGAAAGAATATATCCACTGCAGGGTCCCTGGTGAAGAAAACCCTCCCACACCCAAGGACGGAGAAGTAATTGCCTTCACTTACCACCTGAGCCGGGGGTTCAGCCTGACCGGCTCAAAGTTTTTCCGTGACGTGCTTCATTTCTTCAAACTTCACCCTCAAGATATTGGGCCCAACTCTGTATCCAATATCTGCAATTTCCAAGTCTTCTGTGAAGCTTATCTTCAAGAGGAGCCCGCAGTTGAATTATTCAGATAATTTTACTACTTAAACCGCCAAACAGAGTTTACTGATAGGCCCAGCTTGGAACTCGATGGAATCTCAATTCAGAAGAGGAAAGAAGTCAACTTTCCCAATGCCAAGCCGCCGAGTCACCCAAAGATTGGAACCAAAGTTGGTTCTATTGTCAAGACACTTCTCCAGCAGACGAGAATTCTCTACCAGGTTACCGTGACCACCGGCTTAGAAACAAACATCTACTTCCCCCACGGATGAATGCAAAGGAGCGGGCCAAATATGCATCAGCCTTTTCAAAGCTTAGAGCCTTCATTGCTAATGGCCTAACCGGCATTGACTTTGTTCGGTGTTGCTTGTCATGGAGCATCTTTCCATTAAGCCATCGCCCTGGCTTAATGTGTGAATACGCTGGCGACTTAAAAGATCCCCAGCGCCACTGCGACATTCAACTGACTGACACAGAAATTACAAAAGCCACCAAAAAATTGCTGAACAAACCTGCAAAGGAATGCAATAAAACAAGACTTAGTCCTTTCTGCACCTTCAATAAGCCGCCAGCCGTAAGTGTTGCACACCTTTCGCTCAACCATATCTGCAATGGTTATGCCTACTTATAATCTTTTTGACCTCCACAGGCCGATTCTCCATTTTGGAAGAAGAAGCCACAAGATAAGCCGGCCAAACCGGCTCGTACCAAAACCAAGGTCACCAAGAGGCCTGCTAAGAAGAAGACCACCAAGCCCGCCGGCTTAAACATTTATGATGACACTGATGACGATGAGTCAGAGGTAGAACTTGACTCACTTGGCTCATTTTTTATACATCTCACTGACAATGATTGTTATCCGGACAACGCAGAAGCCAGCCATGCAGGTGACGCAGAGGTAATTATTCTTTCCTCTGGCTCAGAACCTCTGCCAACACAGAAAACCCGACAAGCAAGCCAGAAACTAAGCTTTTCTCACCCTCTAGCTCACTTGGATCCCAACTTTCTTTTGAAGAAACAGCAACACGAAGTTCGCCGCACCACCCAGCATATTACCTGTCTATCAGATGCCAAGTCTATAGGATATGATAGAATTTTGAATATGATGTAGACTTTCCAATGGCCATAAAGAATTGCTCAGCATCACTAGTAGCCCCCAAGGGCCGGCTTAAATCATCATGTTAAGTCGGGACTTTAAATAGTAGTAATGAACTTTGCATCCGTAGCCCCCAAGGGTCGGCTTAACTCATCATGTTAAGCCAGAACTTTAGGTAATAACAATCAATTTTGCCTTAGTAGCCCCCAAGGGTCGGCTTAATCAGTGATGAATAAGTCAAGACTAATCATCCTATTTGAAATCAACAATCCAACCTATAGCCTTTATAGACTAGAGCATATCATTTTTCCGGGTCAGCCAATAACTTTGTCTTAATAAAGAGCAATATGCATTAGCCCCCAAGTGCCAAGTATAATACTTGTATTGTGCTTGGGACTTCAAAAAATTCTTAAGAGCAAGATACATTAGCCCCCAAGTGCCAAGTATAATACTTGTATTGTGCTTGGGACTTCAATAATAATTATACTCATGATATCTGTCCATGCTTGTACCACATGCTAAACTTTCTGAGAAGGACTCGCAGCTTAGTGATCTGAAGGCCAATATAAAAACTCAACAATCTGAAACATCCAAGGCCAAATCAGAATTGAAGACTGCCTTGGAAAAAATTGAGCAACTCAAGAAAAAATTCAATACTGACAAACATGGTTGGGAAACTAAAAAGGTGACTCTATTGAAAAGAGCAGAAGAAGCTGAAGCCGCTCTTAAGCCGGTGACTGATGAACTGTCTGGCTTAAAGCAGCAAATCAATAACATGTCATTGGCTATCTTCGGTAAGTATTTAATCACGATTCCATTCATCCCAATGAATCTGCTATAAACTGTGCCGGCTTACCAATAAATGAACTGACATAGGTTCTCGAAGCGTCAATTTGGGCTCAGACATGCGCATCCAGTTGAAGGCTGTCTACACTCTTGTAGAACAATTATATACTGGTGCTCAACGGACCATTGCTGCTGCTTTGCACAAAAAACAACCGCGTACTCTTATCAAGGAGACATTGGAAAGGTTGTCAGTATTGCCCAAGAGGATTGAACAGCTGAAACGAGCCTCTGCCAGAGCCGGTGCTTTAACTACCCTAAGCCGGGCTAAAGCATGGCAAGCAGATCTTGATCCAGAAGACCTGGCCAATGGTTACCCAAGTGTAAAGGAAGATGGGATGCCCTTCAGTGCAGATGACTTTGAAGATATAGTAAGATCAATGCATCCGTTGGCAACCCGGCTGGCTGAAGAAACCAAGTTATCACAATATCAGGCGGCTTATGATGCTGATAATAAGAAGGTGAAGGCGCCGATTAATCAGGAGACAAATCTCACCCCGCCAACTCGTGAGCACACCTTCGCTCCCGATATTGATCTAGCAAATCTTATTGATGACAAAGCTGTGTTTAGAGCGTTGACCGGTATCAAATGGGCTACGCCTGACTTCTAGCTGATGGATAATGAAGGAGCTGAAGAAGAAAAAACGCAGATAACCCGGAAGCTTCAACCCGTCAGGAGTCATGAACCGGCTTATGCACCATAAGGCTTTGGTACTTGCATCATGAAAAGACTTATCCTTCTTGGGCCATTGTATGCATCGTAATAGGCTAGTTAAACGTTTGATCTATTGTGCCATCGTGCAGATTTTGTTTTGCATGACACTGCTGATCTGCCGATTTGAAGATCTACCACTCGTGCTCATGATTTCATCAACTATGTGTACCAGATTTATTATTTTACCTTCACACAACAGATCACAAATACCCCAGCGGTTTACCCTAGGGCGGGTCATAATGCCGTATAAAAACCACTGGTGACTAAAAGTAGTCCATAACCAGGGTCAGCTCAATCATAACCTTATATAGACATAACACAATATCATACCTGTGATATTTGCTAGCACTGTCGGCTTATCATACCTGTGCAGGAAGGGTTACAACCCAAAAAATGGAGCACACAATGCCCTTTTCCATTGATTTACCGCCGGCTTACAACGCCGTATGCAGCAGGGGATAATATCCCAAAACATAGAGCACTGTGCTTCCAAATCTATAAGATCAACATACACTGGCGACTTATAGTCCAAAGCCAGGCCGGGTTAATAAACTCTGGATAGATTCATATGTGAACCATAAGGCATCATAGCCTTCATTGGTGTTCAACCATGTATTAACATGTCACAAAAGATGAACCTCAAAAATATTCAAATCAAATATAAATCAAAAGACAAAAACAAGGCTTTCACAGGCTGCCAAACCTTTAAATCAAGTGCTTTCAAAGGGTCGCACAGCCGCTGAGTTAAACCTTCACTCAACCTTATAAGGCGGGTGTCGGTGTCAAAACCGGCGGATCTCGGGTAGGGGGTCCCGAACTGTGCGTCTAGGCCGGATGGTAACAGGAGGCAAGGGACATGAAGTTTTACCCAGGTTCGGGCCCTCTCGATGGAGGTAAAACCCTACGTCCTACTTGATTAATATTGATGATATGGGCAGTACAAGAGTAGATCTACCACAAGATCGGAGAGGCTAAACCCTAGAAGCTAGCCTATGGTATGATTGTTGATGTGTATGTTGTCCTACGGACTAAAACCCTCTGGTTTATATAGACACCGGAGAGGGTTAGGGTTACACAAAGTCGGTTACAATGGTAGGAGATCTGTATATCCGTATCGCCAAGCTTGCCTTCCACGCCAAGGAAAGTCCTATCCAGACACGGGACGAAGTCTTCAATCTTGCATCTTCATAGTCCGGGAGTCCGGCTGAAGGTATAGTCTAGCCATCCGGACACCCCCTAATCCAGGATTCCCTCAGTAGCCCCTGAACCAGGCTTCAATCACGACGAGTCCGGCGCGCAGTTTGTCTTCGGCATTGCAAGGCGGGTTCCTCCTCCAAGTACTTCATCGAAGATTTTGAACACAAAGATAGTGTCCGGCTCTGCAAAATAAGTTTCCACATATTGCCACAGAGAGAATAATATTTACACAAATCCAATCTGCTGACATATTCCGTAGCGTGACACACCACGGCCAAGCCTTTATCCGAGTCGTTTCATTATCCCACCTCAGCGCGTTATGCGAGGCGGTTTCCTTAGCACGTCTTGTCAAAGCAGAGATCGTGTCCCCTTATTCCGAGATTCTCATCAATACGGGCGTGGGTAACCCAACCGCGCCATTGATTACGGCGCTTGGAGATAAGCGAGTTCTACCAGGCTGGTGGGGACATGTAGTTGTGTCCACCCATATAAGGGGATAAGGATCCACCTTTCCACCTACGCCTTCTTCCTCCTTTGCCCATCCATTCTTGCGCACTCGAGCTCCAGCGCCCTAGTCCGCACTCAAACCTCAACCTTCTCCAGCCATGTCCGGAGCAGGAGGCAAGTGGATGGTCTCCTCCGTCACGGAGGGACATATCAAAAAGCTGAGGAAGGCCAGATACCTGTCTAACGACATCGCGTATCAGCTTCCCGAGAAGGGGCCGCTCATCCCCACCCCTAGGCCCCATGAGAGGGTGGTGTTCCTCCCCCATTTCCTCCGCGGACTAGGCTTCCCTCTTCACCCATTTGTCCGGGGGCTCATGTTCTACTACGGCCTGGATTTCCACGATCTGGCCCCGAACTTCGTCCTCAACATCTCGGCGTTTATCGTCGTGTGCAAGGCGTTCCTCCGCATCCGCCCCCATTTCGGCCTATGGCTCAAGACTTTCAACGTCAAGCCGAAGGTGGTGCGTGGCAACCAGGCAGAGTGCGGCGGCGCCATGGTTGGCAAGATGGCCAACGTCCTATGGCTCGAGGGCTCCTTCGTGGAGACCCTGAAGGGGTGGCAATCGGGGTGGTTTTACATCACCGAGCCGCGCGACCCCGAATAGGTCGCACCCCCTGAGTTTTGATCCGGACCCCCTACACGGCTCACCTCCTGGAAGGAGACGGGCCTGTCGTGGGGCAAGAAAGGAGAGCTAACCGGACTCCAAACATGCATCCAAACCCTGGTGGACAAGAAGCTCAAACTTGTCAACGTAATCCAGGTAATGCTCATCCGCCTGATCCTCCCGTGTCAACAACGGGCTTTCAACCTGTGGGAGTTTGATCCGGCGCGGCACCAGACTCTAAGCACAGCTCTTCGACACGACGTACGAAGATGCCTGGAAGGTGCTTTTCAAAGGCGCCGAAGCTCCTGCCTCCGCTACCGTGGATCTCGGATTTAGCGCGCAGCGTCACGCTCTCGCGGTAAGCTGTTTTTTCCTTTTACAGGATGCCAGTTTTTCATAGTTTGACTCCATGCGGGATCTAATCTCCCTTACCTTTGACAGGATTGGCAGGTGACATCCGGACAGATCAACTGTCCGGCTCCTTTGCCCGAAGGCCCAGCGGACGCTCGCTTGGCGAAGCTGCTGGCTCCAGCACCTTATGTGGTGCCGGAGAAGAAGGCCGCAAAAAAGGCCGCGGGGACTCGAAAGAGTGCCTGGCTCCAGGAGGCGTCGGATCCATCATCCGGCGGTTCCGAGGCGCATTCCTCTCGTGAAGATGAGGAGGAAGAAGAAGAGACCTCTCCCCCTCCAGCGGGAGGAGAGAAGAAAAGGAAGGCCGCCCTCTCTGGGGAGGCCGGAGGATCCAAGAAGGGGAAAACCCTTCCTCCGGACTACTCCACCGACGCTGACGACGGCGAAGAGGAGTGGCAGCCCAGGGCCAAGCCCCTGGAAAAATCGTAAGTATCCGGATACCGGAGTAATTCATAGCATTCGTTTATTGCACAACTTTCCCTTATGCCGAGATATGTTTATGCAGCCCACCCAAAGACCGGCTCGACGCGTCGTCGAGCGGCTCACTGGATTCATCGGATGTGAACTCGCTTCCGACGACTTCCTCCCCCCGCCCTATGGATGACACCGAAGTGTTTTCCCGACAGGTCCCAAGCCGGGAGGTGGTGGTCCTGGAGGCGCCGCAAGGCGACCTCCCGGACTCCAGGGGTAAAGGGGATGAAACCGCCCAGGGCTCCAAGTCCGGCTCCAGGCCGGACACCGCTCCGGAACCTTCAAAGGTTCCAGAGTCCGGCGGGGGACCTCCTTCCAAGAGGAGCAAGCCCACCGCGCCGGTGGTCCCCGTCCAACCGGAGGCGCTGGACAATATGTTGGAGGCGCTCCAAGGCGTCTCCATCAACGAGGAGCACCGCGCTATTATGAGTGCAGTGGTCCAGAAGGTTCAGTCTGCCAAGAGCGGACTGACTGAAGCTTGTACTAGCCTTTTGATAGGTTTTGAGGTAAGTAAATAATGTGTAAATAATATTACCGCATAGACAGTAGCCCCTGATGCTCTGTTGGGCATTCGCGAAGAAAAGCCGAATAGAGGATCAAAAATTCGCAGGAGTCTAACAAAGGAGTCAATATGCGTATGCAGGCTTCTCTGCTGGCGTCCGCCGCGCTGACTGTGGAAGTGGACACGCTAAAGCAGAGCCTCGAGAAGTCCGAGCGAGAGCTCGAGCGTGCCAAGAAGCAGCTCGAGGAGAAGGAAGGTAAGGAATACCTTGTTTGAATATGTATAAAAGGGTGCAATTGAAAAAATAACAGGATCAACATGGCTATTGTAGGGGCCATGTCTGAAGTGGCGACCCTTAAGCAAGCGCTGCTCGAGGCCGAGAAGAGTGCGGCCGCGGAGCACACCGAGCGGGAGAAATATGAGGCCGAGGTTGGCAAGGTACGGCAAGAGCTCCAGGCTCTCATGAAAAAGCATGAGAGTTTGGAGCTTGACTCAAAGACGCGAGCGTCCGAGCTCGCGGCGGCTATTGAAAATGCCAAGTCTACCAAGGCCGAATCCCAAAAGACCCTCCAGGAGTTGGATGAGGTGAAGAAGATAGCAGCGGGTAAGGCATTCTTTATGCAAAGCAAACACATAAACGTGAGTTACTTGTTACTTACCCGAATCCGGAGCTCTCCAGGAGCGTTCGGAGATCTTCCCCGGAGTGTATCCGATGCTGCCGCATTCTATCGAGCCGAGGAGGGCAGCTCGACCGAGAAGGTGTTCTGGTCTCAGTATGCTAAGGCCGGACACCCCGTACCCCTGAGCGACCAGCTGAAGCAGCTGGTCGAGCTCCACAAGGCGGCCGAACAGGCCATGTAGGGCCTCTTGGTCCAGCTGTGGCCTGGAGAGGCTTCGCCTGGGAGCTATTTCGGGCTGGTGCGGTGGCTGGTGGAGGCCTGTCCAAGGCTCGAAGTCATCAAGCGTTTCGTCTGCATTGAAGGTGCCCGTAGGGCTCTTGCCTGTGCTAAGGTGCACTGGGGCAAGCTGGATGCTGAGAAGCTTGTGAAGGATGGGCCACCGCCGGGGAAGGAGCATCGCAAGCCCGAGAATTACTATAAGGATGTTCTGAAGGGTGCCTGCCTTGTGGCGGATGAATGTTCTAGGGATGTAGTTTTTGAGTAAAACTCGCTCGTTTTTGTCCTGTGCGCTGAAAACTTGTTCATATGCGCTGAGTAATGCTGTCCGAATTTAAAATATTACCTTCTGTGCGGCTGTTTATCAATTCTGAGAGATGGCGAGTCATTGGCTTCTGCCCCCGTGCTGCTAGTGCTCGGGTGTTCGGGGATAAATCTGAGCGCTCTTTTTCCCATGTTTGGGTCCTTCGAGGGAGGCGCTCAGCCCAACGAACAAGGCAATCGGACTATAACGCGTGAACACTCTCACTTAGCCATAGAATTCTATAATTTTAAATTTCAGCGAAGCCCCTAGTATTCGGAAGACCGAGTTCGGGGCGCTATCCACGCCTTGGCCGGACAGAGCCGACTCCTCGCCCTAAGCAGCATAAGTATTTAGGGACTCAAAAAAACTTCTCGAACAGCGGCCAGCTCTCGCTTCATCCTGACAGTCAGTTTTAGCTTTCTCCACTGAGGTGCTCGGCCCAGCTCAACTGGGGCACAATCGCAGTGGTTCTCCTAGTGCTACCTTAGCCGATATAGCAGACCGTAGGGCACCAAAACATAGGAGCCGGGCAAACCCAACTATTGACCCAAGACATGATTCGGAGCCGATGCATATAATGCTATAAGTTCGGGGTGCCACACTTGTGAAAGTGTTCGGACTTTTCACACCATATTGAGGGGTACTAAAGCCCCTGGCGTATTTTGGCCGTACCAAATTTTACGGGTGCAACATGTCATTAAGGAACATATATTTATGAAAAAGTAATGCAAAAATAGACAAAAGCTGTGCATTGTTTATTAAAAATAGCTGCGATCAAAGCAGAACGATACAAATAATGCGATAAACGAAAAGTTGGACTATTTAACATGTCTGCTCCAGGGGCAAGCTGTGGAATAGTATGCGAAACAGGTATACTGCTCGTGATAGAGACCACCTGTGAGTTCCGTAATGCGGCATGGTTTGTCTGCCTCCCTGGTTCTTGCATCGTTTGTGCGGCAATTGAACTTCCGAACAGGCCTTCCGAAGAATGGAGTCCTGAAAGTAAGAGAAAATTAAAAAATCGGCAGCACCTGGTGCAGTTTAAGCCGCGTGTCGGGTGTGCCGTGATGGTGCCCCTCCCCCTGTACCCATGGTATCTCTAGAGCGTAGTTATGTACGCGAAGTACTGGCGTTGCCTTTTTGCAAGGGTTGGGGTTGGGGCCGCATTGCTACGCCTGCTCGGATCGTGCCAGGCGGTCTTGTTGTAGGTTACTCCGGGCGCGCTTGACGGTGTCCGGTCGTTTAATGGCCGGACTGGAGAATTGCCTAGAGAGGCTGCTTTGTACTTCCGCTGCAAGGGCCGCTGTGTGCTCCTCCGTTCAGAGGGAGCATTCGGTGTTTCCACTGACCGTGATTACTCCTCGAGGGCCTGTCATCTTGAGCTTAAGGTATGCGTAGTGCGGGACCGCATTGAACTTGGCGAATGCAGTTCGTCCGAGCAGTGCATGATAGCCACTGCGGAATGGGACTATGTCGAAGATTAGCTCCTCGCTTCGGAAATTATCCGGAGATCCGAAGACCACTTCAAGTGTGACTAAGCCTGTACAGTTGGCTTCTACACCTGGTATTACGCCTTTAAAGGTCGTTTTGGTGGGTTTAATCCTCGAGGGATCTATGCCCATTTTCCGCACTGTATCCTGGTAAAGCAGGTTCAGGCTGCTGCCGCCGTCCATAAGGACTCTAGTGAGATGAAATCCGTCAATAATTGGGTCTAGAACCAATGCGGCGAATCTGCCATGACGGATGCTAGTGGGATGGTCCCTTCGGTCGAAGGTGATCGGGCAGGAGGATCATGGGTTGAACTTTGGGGCAACTGGCTCTACCGCGTATACGTCCCTTAACGCGCGCTTCTGCTCCCTTTTGGGGACGTGAGTTGCATATATCATATTCACCGTCCGCACTTGTGGGGGAAAACCCTTATGTCCACTGTTGTTCGGCGGCCGGGGCTCCTCGTCGTCATCGCTATGTAGCCCCTTGTCTTCATTTTCGGCATTTAACTTGCCTGCCTGCTTGAACATGCAACAATCCCTGTTGGTGTGATTGGCCGGCTTTTCGGGGGTGCCATGTATGTGGCACAAGCGGTCGAGTATTCGGTCCAAACTGGACGGGCCCCTAGGATTCCTTTTGAATGGCTTTTTCCACTAACCGGATTTAGAGCCTCTGAATCCGGCATTAACTGCCGTATCCTCAGCATTGTCGCCGTTAATGCGGCGCTTCTGCTTGTTGCAACGCGACCTGCCGCTACTGTCCCTGGTGTCTGAATTACCAGGGTTCTTGGTCATATTGTTGCTACGAGCGAGCCAGCTGTCTTCTCCCGCGCAAAAGCGGGTCATGAGTGTCGTGAGTGCTGCCATAGATTTTGGCTTTTCCTTTCCTAGGTGTCGGGCAAACCACTCATCATGGATATTGTGCTTGAAGGCTGCTAGGGCCTCTGCGTCCGGACAGTCGATTATTTGATTTTTCTTTGTTAGGAACCGTGTCCAGAATTGCCTGGCCGATTCTTCTGGCTGCTGAATTACGTGGCTTAGGTCATCGGCGTCTGGGGGTCGCACATGAGTGCCCTGGAAATTGTCGAGGAATGCGACTTCCAGGCCCTCCCAACAACTGATCGACCCTGTTGGCAGGCTGTTAAGCCACTGCCGAGCTGGTCCTTTAAGCTTGAGTGGGAGGTATTTGATGGCGTGGAAATCATCGCCGCGGGCCATGTGGATATGAAGGAGATAATCCTCGATCCATACCGCGGGATCTTTTGTGCCATCATATGATTCGATGTTTACGGGTTTGAAACCCTCAGGGATTTTATGATCCATTATTTCGTCTGTGAAGCATAGTGGGTGTGCGGCGCCTCTGTACTGGGCTATATCATGACGTAGCTCCAATGAGCTTTGTCTACTGTGTTCGGCCTTGCCGAATTTGTGGCCGGCGTGACGGTTATCGTCTCGAGCCGTGGGGCGCCCACGCGATCCATAGATCGATCTTGTTTGCCTTGCCTTGTCCTCCAACATATCTCGTAAGTCCGGCGCATATTCCCGTGCCTTGGCACGGGGTGCGGCTTGAGTGGAGGGCCGAGAGGCCTCTCTGTCACGACCACGAGGTGGTCGGTCGGCTGCATCAAGTGCTTCCTCCTCTAATTGTGGTAGCAACCTGCGCTTTGGGTAGCTCTTGGAGGGGCGTTCGAGTTTATGCTCTTCGGCCGCAAGGACTTCAGTCCATCTGTCAACTAGCAAATCTTGATCAGCTTTAAGCCGTTGCTGTTTTTTCTTGAGGCTTCTTGCCATGGCCATGAGCCTGCGTTGAAAACGCTCTTGTTCGACGGGATCCTCTGGCACGACGAATTCGTCGTCATCGAGGCTTGCCTTGTCTTCGGAGGGAGGCATATGATTATCGTCCTCGACCTCTCTGTCAGCCGCTCTCTCATGAAGGCTGGTTTCCTCATCCTCCTATGCTAAATCTTGCTCGAGGGGATTTTCTTCGGCGCTTTCCGGAGTATTATTATCTCCCGTACTGGAATCGCCGTGTTTGTTTTGGCGGGATTTTGAGCAGCGCCGCTGACGCTGGCGCTTAGGCTGTTTCTTGGAGGGGTCATCCTCCGCTGTTCCATCGCCATCTCCTTCTTTTGGGGTGTCCACCATGTATATGTCATATGACGAGGTGGCTTTCCAGGGCCTAGTAGGCGCTGGTTCTTCATCATCTCCTTCATCGGCGTCCATACCGTCGATGTCTTCGGAGTCGAAGTCGAGCATGTCGGTTAAATCGTCGACAATGGCTACAAAGTGGGTGGTGGGTGGGCTTTGAATTTCTTCATCGTCCGAATCCCAACCTTGCTGACCATAGTCCAGCCAGGACTCTCCTGATAAAGAGAGAGACTTCAGTGTCTTCAGAATGTCGCCGAAAGGCGAGTGCTAAAAATGTCTGCGGCAGTAAACTCCATAACCGGCGCCCAATCGGATTCGATCGGCAGGGGCGCGGAGGGTTCGGAGTCCGGAGAGGAATCCGGCTCCTTGGAGTCACGAGTCTCGCGGAGTGCGGGGCTGGTGTTCGGCTCAATCACCGTTGGGATTGCAGCCCCTGAGGCGGCGTCCAACCGCCCATCCTCGATCGGCGCAGTTGGCTCCGAATTAAGGGTCGAAGCCGATGCGGGTGCGGCCTCCAGGGCACTGTTCGGCGGCAGAGCTAGATCATGCTCGTCGGGACAGTGCGGCGCGCTCCGCAGTGGCTCGAATCCGTCGAAGATCAAGTCCCCGCGGATGTCAGCCGTGTAGTTTAAACTTCCAAATCTGACTTGATGGCCAGGGGCGTAGCTTTCGATCTGCTCCAGATGGCCAAGTGAATTGGCCCGCAGTGCGAAGCCGCCGAAGACGAAGATCTATCCGGGGAGGAAGGTCTCACCCTGGACTGCATCGCTATTGATGATCGTAGGAGCCATCGAGCCTAACGGGGACGACACAGAGGAACTCTCAATGAAAGCACCAATGTCGGTGTCAAAACCGGCGGATCTCGGGTAGGGGGTCCCGAACTGTGCGTCTAGGCTGGATGGTAACAGGAGGCAAGGGACACGAAGTTTTACCCAGGTTCGGGCCCTCTCGATGGAGGTAAAACCCTACGTCCTACTTGATTAATATTGATGATATGGGTAGTACAAGAGTAGATCTACCATGAGATCGGAGAGGCTAAACCCTAGAAGCTAGCCTATGGTATGATTGTTGATGTGTATGTTGTCCTACGGACTAAAACCCTCCGGTTTATATAGACACCGGAGAGGGTTAGGGTTACACAAAGTCGGTTACAATGGTAGGAGATCTGTATATCCGTATCGCCAAGCTTGCCTTCCACGCCAAGGAAAGTCCTATCCGGACACGGGACGAAGTCTTCAATCTTGCATGTTCATAGTCCGGGAGTCCGGTTGAAGGTATAGTCCGGCCATCCGGACACCCCCTAATCCAGGATTCCCTCACCGGGCCTCACATGACCAATCGTCGTTTTAACTTTGACACATTCAGGGTCTGTATAAGATTGACTTGTCAAAAGTACGACGAGTCATTCCAGTCAATCTGGGTGGAGTGTCTGACTTAAAAGGCAGGATAACCATGGTTTTTAGGTGAATACACCTGGCTTCCAAGCCTATTACAAGGGTCATAAAAACTCTTGTCCGTTGAACAAAGAGCTCCCAAGTAATATTTCATTCCAGGCATACAAGCCGGATGAATAGGGTAATCATAGCTATGCTCAATGAGCAGGAAGCCCCCAAGTATGTAGTAATCATGGCGTACAGGCCGGATCAAAAGGGTAATCATAGCTTATGCTCAATGAGCAGGAAGCCCCCAAGTGACCATATGAAGTGACAATAAAGGCTCATTATTCAAAAATGAAACGACAGAGGCCCTGAATTATCAAGGGTGCCGACTTTATTATATTCATCATAATATATACAATGCCAAGATATGTACATCACAAGATCCAGTGGCTCAGGTATAATAAGGCTGAATATGAGCAATATTCCACGGCCGGCGGGTCTCCTCCTCCGATGTGCGTGACTCCTTGTGGTCTCGAACATCGATAAGGTAGTATGACCCATTGTTCAAATTTTCGCTAACCACAAAGGGCCCTTCCCAAGGTGGGGATAGTTTATGCATATCAGTCTGATCCTGGATAAGCCGGAGCACCAAGTTGCCTTCTTGAAAGGTTCTGGTTTTAACCCGGCGGCTGTGATAACAACGTAAATCTTGCTGGTAAATCACCGAGCGAGCCACCGCAAGGTCACGCTCCTCATCCAACAGGTCAAGTGCATCCTGACGTGCTTTTTCATTATCAGCTTCAACATAAGCCGCCACCTTGGGCGAGTCGTGACGTATGTCACTAGGGAGAATAGCTTCTGCTCCGTAAACCATGAATAAAGGCGTGTAACCCATAGATCTGTTGGGGTAGTATTTATACTCCATAACACTGAGGGAAACTCTTCCACCCAACTACCCGATGTCCTCTGCAAAGGAACCATAAGCCGAGGCTTGATGCCTCTCAAAATATCTTGATTGGCTCTCTCAGCTTAACCATTGGACTGGGGGTGAGCTACTGATGATACATCAGTTATAATGTTGTGGCGAAAGCCAAAACGGAAAATCACCTTTTTGATGAATTGAACCACCGTCGCCGCGTCACACTTACTAACCGGCTCCGCTTCAACCCACTTTGTAAATTTATCCACTGCCACAAAAAGGTGGGTCTTCTTATCCTTGGACCTTTCAAAAGACCCAACCATATCAAGCCCCCAGACTGCAAACGGCCAAGGAATTGGAATCATCCTCAAAAACCTATGCCTTTTCCACCCAAGTCAACTAAAAATAATGATGATGAAGAATTTGAACGCTTTGCTGAAATGCTGAGGCCAGTCTTTTTGCGTACTCGCTTGACTGATATCTTGAAAATGCCTCCATATGCAAAGTATACAAAAGACATCATCACAAATAAGGCAAAAATACCGGAAGCTGAAATATCCACTATGCTTGCTAACTACACTTTTAAAGATGGAGTACCTAAAAAACTTGGAGATTCGGGAATACCAACTATACCTTGCTCTATCAAAAAGTATTATGTGAAAATTGCTTTGTGTGATTTAGGAGCTGGAGTTAGTGTTATGCCTTTCTATTTATATAAAAGACTTGACTTGAATAAACTAACACCTACTGAAATATCTTTGCAAATGGCGGACAAATCAACTGCCATACCTATCGGTATCTGTGAGGATGTGCCCGTTGATGTTGCTAATGCTACTACTTTAACTGACTTTGTTATATTTGAGATGCCCGAGGACGACAACATGTCAATTATCCTTGGTAGACCCTTCTTGAATACTGCAAGGGCTGTTATTGATTGCAATATAAGCAAGGTCACTTTTCATATTATTGGCAATGAGCATACGGTGCACTTTCTGAAGAAACAATTCCAAGTGAATGGTATTAATTTATCAAAAAATCTCCAAAAATCACTATTGGAAGTTTTCAAATACCTCTATCTACTATCAAAAAGAAATATGAAATGCTTATTGTTGGGGAAATGCATATCCCCATTGAGTTAACTTAGTGATTTACGAAAGTTCTTCGGTTTCATGCTAATCAAAAGTGGTTGTTAATAAGACTTGATCAACCTTATTAATGGATCATTTTTGAACAGTATGAAGTTGATGAATTTAGTAAGCACTACCTTCTGTCCCTACTTTTTATTCTCTGTTTTTATTAGTTAAATAAAATAAAATGCTATGTTTTGTCTGTTTTCTGAATTTCCCGTGCAATAAAAAATGACCCCAAAATAAAAGTTCTTAGAATGCCTTGAAAATTGTACACAATTTCTTATGAATATTTGAGAATTTTTGGTGCAATAAACATCAGAGGGAGGCGCACCAGGTGGGCACAACCCACCTAGGCGCGCTAGCACCCCCAGGCGCTCCCTAGTGGGTTGTGGTCCCCACATGGCCCTCCTCACTTACCTCTTCATCCCACATCATCACTTACCGCCACACAAAAATCTCCATTTCTCTTTTTCTCCCGTGTTCTTGAGCTCAAACCCGTGGATTTCAATCTCTTTGCTCAAAGCTCCGTTTCCGAAACTGTTTCGGGCGATTGTTGCTTGCTATGTGACTCCACCGTTTGTCCAGTTAGTTTTTGCTATAGTGGTTTATGTTTTGAATAGTTAGCTACTCTTGGTGCGGCTATAGATGTGCTTGCATGTTAAATTCTTAGTGTTATAAGTTGTTTGAATGCTTGTTTTGGCCTCTATGTATCCCTATGAGTAGTTTCTATCAATCTTAGGAAGTTTTGTTGACAAATTTTTGTCACCCCAAAATTTTTATTTTTAGAAAATTGTACGTCAGCATGAATATCTTCAGGAAGTTTGGCTCTAGGAAGAACTCCAAGGGTGTTATTGGGGAGTCTTCTGACAATGATCTCACCCTCGGAGGTTGGCGGAGGTACTGCCGTGCGAATGGCCGCACACCCCGTTCCTGGAAGAAGCTGGAATTCTTGAGGAGTTCATTGATACGTCTCCAACGTATCTATAATTTTTGATTGTTCCATGCTATTATATTATCCATCTAGGATGTTTTATATGCATTTATATGCTATTTTATATGATTTTTGGGACTAACCTATTAACCTAGAGCCCAATGCCAGTTTCTATTATTTCCTTGTTTTTAAGTATCACAGAAAAGGAAAATCAAACGGAGTCCGATTGACCTGAAACTTCACGGAACTTATTTTTGGACCAGAAGAAGGCCATGGAGTAAAAGAGTTGGGCCAGAAGAGTCCCAGGCTACCCACGAGGGTGGGGGGCGCGCCCACCCCCTGGGCGCGCCTCCCTACCTCGTGGACAGCCCGGAGACCCCCCCTGACGTGTTCTCGACGCCAAAACCTCTTATCTATACAAAAACTTCCAGAAAGAAACCTAGATCGGGAGTTCCGCCGCCAGAAGCCTCCGTAGCCACCGAAAACCAATCTAGACCCGTTCCGGCACCCTGCCGGAGGGGGTAATCCCTCTCCGATCGCCATCTTCATCATCCCGGCGCTCTCCATGATGAGGAGGGAGTAGTTCTCCCTCAGGGCTGAGGGTATGTACCAGTAGCTATGTGTTTGATCTCTCTCTCTCTCGTGTTCTTGATTCGGCACGATCTTGATGTATCACGAGCTTTGCTATTATAGTTGGATCTTATGATGTTTCTCCCTCTCTACTCTCTTATAATGGTTGAGTTTTCCCTTTGAAGTTATCTTATCGGATTGAGTCTTTAAGGATTTGAGAACAGTTGATGTATGTCTTGCATGTGCTTATCTATGGTGACAATGGGATATCACGTGATCCACTTGATGTATGTTTTGGTGATCAACTTGCGAGTTCCGTGACCTCGTGAACTTATGCATATGGGTTGGCACATGTTTTCGTCTTGACTCTCCAGTAGAAACCTTGGGGCACTCTTTGAAGTTCTTTGTGTTGGTTGGATAGATGAATCTGAGATTGTGTGATGCATATCGTATAATCATACCCACAGATACTTGAGGTGACATTGGAGTATCTAGGTGACATTAGGGTTTTGGTTGATTTGTGTCTTAAGGTGTTATTCTAGTACGAACTCTATGATAGATTGAATGGAAAGAATAGCTTCATGTTATTTTACTACGGATTCTTGAATAGATCGATGAGAAAGACTAACTTTGAGGTGGTTTCGTACCCTACAATAATCTCTTCATTTGTTCTCCGCTATTAGTGACTTTAGAGTGACTCTTTGTTGCATGTTGAGGGATAGTTATATGATCCAATTATGTTATTATTGCTGAGAGAACTTGCACTAGTGAAAGTATGAACCCTAGGCCTTGTTTCAACGCATTGCAATACCGTTTTCGCTCACTGTTATCATTAGTTACCTTGCTGTTTTTATATTTTCAGATTACAAAATCCTATATCTACCATCCATATTGCACTTGTATCACCATCTCTTCGCCGAACTAGTGCACCTATACAATTTACCATTGTATTGGGTGTGTTGGGGACACAAGAGACTCTTTGTTATTTGGTTGCAGGGTTGTTTGAGAGATACCATCTTCATCCTACGCCTCCCACGGATTGATAAACACTAGGTCATCCACTTGAGGGAAATTTGCTATTGTCCTACAAACCGCTGCACTTGGAGGCCCAACAACGTCTACAAGAAGAAGGTTGTGTAGTAGACATCATTCATGCAATATGTTGCAAACGACGGCCTCACCGACTTCATCACAGATGAGTGTGATCAGCACCAAATCCTCACAAATATCTTTGTTCAGAGCTTTACTTTCCTGCCTAGGAATAATCCTCCCGAAGTGAGCTTCGATTTATATGCTGAAAACCATCGGATACCACTTAATGAATTTTGTGATATATGCTTGATCCCCTCTGATGGGAGCTTAGCCGAGCCTAGGCCGGCTGGGTTTGAGGATTTTTATCGCACTTTGACAGTGGGAGATGAGAGAGGGGTGTCAGCCACCACGGCTGCTAGCATACACTTTCCTGCCATACACTATTTTTGTAGGATCGGAAGTATGTCTAGAGGGGGTGATTAGACTACTTGACCAAATAAAAATCTAGCCTTTTCCCAATTTTAAGTCTTGGCAGATTTTAGCAACTTAGCACAAGTCAAGCAGTCAACCTACACATGCAAGTCTAAGAGTATAGCAGCGGAATGTAAAAACATTTGCATATGAAGGTAAAGGGAGGAGTTTGGAGGGAGCAAACACAATGTAGACACAAAGATTTTTGGCGTGGTTCCGATAGGTGGTGCTATCGTACATCCACGTTGATGGAGACTTCAACCCACGAAGGGTAATGGTTGCGCGAGTCCACGGAGGGCTCCACCCACGAAGGGTCCAAGAAGAAGCAACCCTGTCTATCCCACCGTGGCCATCGCCCACGAAGGACTTGCCTCACAAGGGTAGATCTTCACGAAGTAGGCGATCTCCTTGCCCGTACAAACTCCTTGGTTCAACTCCACAATCTTGACGAAGGCTCCCAAGTGACACCTAACCAATCTAGGAGACACCACTCTCCAAAAGGTAATAGATGGTGTGTTGATGATGAACTCCTTGCTCTTGTGCTCCAAATGATAGTCTCCCCAACACTGAACTCTCTCTCACAGATTTGAATTTGGTGGAAAGATGATTTGAGTGGAAAGCAACTTGGGGAGGGCTAGAGATCAAGATTCATATGGTTGGAATGGAATATCTTGGTCTCAACACATGAGTAGGTGGTTCTCTTTCAGAAAATGTATGCTGGAAGTGTAGGCACGTTCTGATGGCTCTCTCCACTAATGAAGAGTGGGTGGAGGGGTATATATAGCCCCCGCACAAAATCTAACCGTTACACACAATTCACCAAACTTGGTGGGACCGAATCAGAAAACTCGGTCAGACCGATTCAGTTCAAAATGTGAACGTTAGGCTTTTCGGTGGGACCGACATGTCAACTCGGTGGGACCAAGTCCATTAGGGTTAGGGCATAACGTAATCTCGGTGAGACCGATTACACAAACTCGGTAGGAACGACTTTGGTAATAAGCTAACCAGAGAGTTGGTCAGGCAAACTCGGTGGGACCGATTCGCTCATTTTGGTGAGTCCGAAGCGTTACGACAGGGAAACAGAGAGTTTGCATTGCGAACTAGGTGGGACCGATCGCTCATCTCGGTTGGGCCGAAACGTTACGAAGGGAAAGAGAGAGTCTGCAATCCCATCTCGGTTAGACCGAGATCCCTATCGGTGAGACCGAAGTGACTAGGGTTTCTGGCAGTGGCTATGTCAAGTGAACTCGGTGGCACTGGATAGAACATTTCGGTGGGGCCGAGTTTGACTTTTGGTTTGGGACATATGTGGAAATGAGAAAGTTGTTGAGGGCTTTTAGAGCATATCACTAAGCATTTTGAGCAAGCAAGCCATTAAGCAACACCTCATCCCCTTTTAATAGTATTGGCTTTTCCTATGGACTCAATGTGATCTTGGATCACTAAAATGAAAATGTAGACTCCTGAGCTTGAGCCAATGTGTGTCCTTAGTATTTTAAGGGGTCCACATTCGCAATCCATGCCATGACAATCATTGAACTCTCTGAAATGATCATCTCGAAATAGTATTAGTTCAATGAGCTATATGTTGTTAGTAATTACCAAAACCACTTAGGGATAGTTGCACTTTCAATCTCCACCTTTTTGGTAATTGATGACAACATATAGATGAAAGCTTCGACAAATGATAATAAGATTTAAATACATTGTTGCTTTGAGAAGTATGTGATAAGCAAGAGCTCCCCCTAAATTTGTGCATTATTTAAAATTTGCTTTTGAATGCAAATGCACAATCGATTAGGATCATGGGTTACTCTTCCATGTCACATACATCTTGGTGGAGCGCTCAAAATGATAGGAATTAAAAGATGCACTCATCACCAAGCAAAGTGAATGACCATATAGGGATATAAAAGATAATATCATCCAAGCAAACATTAAAGTATGATATGATCAAACACATGAACATATAAGTATCTCACACACAGACATAAAAAGTATCAACCGAGCACATACAAAAGTTCAACCAAATAGCAAGAGAGACAAAGAAGCAAAACACTCTCTCTCGAAGCCTATGATCTATACATTTCTCCCCCTATGGCAACAAGTTACCAAAAACTTGAAAATGCATAGTGCTATGCGTCTCTCAGGCTTGGTCTTCGGGAGGTGGTGTATAGAGAACTCCAAGGATGAAGGCATCAGTAGATGTTGTTGGAGCTAGTGGAGTAGTTGCTGGAGGTGGCACTAAAGCTGTTGTTGCTTGTGTAAATGAAGTAGCTCTTGTATCTGGCACTGACACTGCATATGACCTCAGACCTCTTGGCACCCGCTGAAAAGCATCCGTAGTTGCCTTCCCTTTCTTTTCCTCTGCTTCCTCCTGGAGTTGCTCGACTGCAGTCTGTATCTCAGTCACTTTCAGATCAAGATCATAAAATTTGGTCTCAATGATCCTCTCGAAGCTCTCCTAATTCTGAGCCAGGGTGGCCAAGCCCTTCTCAATCCTCAAATTTTCCTGAATCAGATAAGCTAGCTGATCTTGTTTGCTCTTTAAGAACACTTGATATGCCTCCTCAACACTTGGCATCCTTGCAGCCTTTTCTGCCTTTGCTTTTGCTCTCTTCTCTTGTGCTTGCACTGATAAAGGATCATCCTCATTCATCACAACTGTATTATCCTCAAATTCTGGGTGCAAAGGTAAATGCTCCTTGTCCAACAAGTAAGTGCCTATGCCCATCTTTGAGTTGATGAGCACCTGAATGTGTGGAGCATACCCACAAGATCTTTTCTGATCTGCAGCAGTCCTCTTGATTGTCTCAACAATCAGACTCATGACCTTGAATTTTTGCGGAACATCAATATCTGCAGCAAGTTGATTGAATGGCCTCTGATCATCTTGTGATCTCCAAATTTGGGTAACAGAGTATGCCTCAAGATTGTGTTGATTGTAGGCAGACCAGACAACAAACAATGCACATATCCAAGCTTGTGTGTCTCCAAAGCTTTGTCTGTGATCTCCTTGTACATGTTTGCCATAGAGTTGTGGTCTTTCTTCTTTTTGGCATACACATCCAAATCATCCTCATGCTCTTACAGGGCATTGATCAACTTGGCCCACTCATCAACAATTGATTGGTACCTTGTACCCTC
The DNA here is from genome assembly GCF_003073215.2 of Triticum urartu. Taxonomy (NCBI): domain Eukaryota; kingdom Viridiplantae; phylum Streptophyta; class Magnoliopsida; order Poales; family Poaceae; genus Triticum; species Triticum urartu. Next base: position 515,623,468 of record NC_053027.1, on the reverse strand, counting down.
AGACATCCACACAATTCTACCATCTCGATAGAAATGAGCTGTAGAATAGAACTGCATAATGAGCTCATCATTTTATTTGGTAAGCTTCTGTCCCACAAACTCATCAACTTGATACGTCCATTTTGCATCATGCTTTTATATCGATATTTATCGCATTATGGGCTGTTATTACACATTATGTCACAATACTTATGCCTATTCTCTCTTATTTTACAAGGTTTACATGAAGAGGGGGAATGCCGGCAGCTAGAATTTTGGGCTGGAAAAGGAGCAAATATTAGAGACCTATTCTACACAGCTCCAGAAGTCCTGAAACTTCACGGAAGTTACTTTCAGAATATATAAAAAATACTGAGCGAAGAAGACACCAGAGGGGGGCCACCCACCAGCCACGAGGGTGCACTACTAGGAAAAGGCTACTAGCAGCGCAGGTAAAATGGCTACTAGCAGCGCGGGTACCCGCGCTACAGCTAATAGTTAGTAGTAGCGCGGGGTAAACCCGCGCTACTATTAACATTTTACTAGTAGCGCGGATGTCACCCGCGCTACTACTAACGGAATAGTAGTAGCGCGTCTATAGTACCACACGCTACTAGTATCCTGAATACTAGTAGCGCTCCATTTCACCCCCACGCTACTACTAACTAATTAGGAATTAAAAAAATAAAATCCATCAATTCCATTTTATGCATACAATTCTAACAACTAAAACAAGCCCAGATTTGTAATAAACCAGCACCATTACACATCATTCCAAATCGAAAATTTATAGTAAACCAGGAGCATTAGAGCATATCCATACATCTACACTTATTGCCTAGTCACTTATTCCCAGCTAGTACAAACATAGTTGAAAGCAAATAAAAATGCATAAAAACACCAAACAGTGGCATTCTATCCCTCCAAATGATTTGCTCCCTCTCCATCCTTGCAATCTTCTTCTCCCTTATGTGCTTCTCCCATTTATGAATCCAAGATTTCTGTAAAGAGCAAAGAACAAATTAAATTAAATTTCAGCAGACATATATTTCCTTGCATGTTGTGATGTACAGTAGCTACGGGAATAAATATACGAAAACAAAAAAGTGAGTGATTTCTATTAACAAGAGATCGCCTATGTAATAGCTACAAACAAATAAAATTAACGTCTAGATAATAGTGAACTATATATTGCCAGGTAATAGGACATATCTAATTTTCACATTAATTGCCTTTAGTTTTCTTCAAAACTAAATATACTTAAACTTAGATCATTTCATATAGATGTTCAAAGGATAATACGGCTAAAAGAATCCAATTTTTTTGTTTTTTTGAAGTAGTTTAAAAGGAAAGCATTAACACATAATAGAAATGATTATCTGCCATAGGGTGATGCTGGACAGCTAAAAAGCTCACAACCTATCAGATCAATTGCTCGATAGGACAACACAAATCTTATAGGATGATTTTCCAAAACGAAAGCAGACCAACAAGGACAAACAACGGCCCATCAGACCACTTGCTGTGAACTATAAGAACATTATTTCACCTCCTCATATGGTACTACTAGACTCGCAATGAACATCGACACTGAATTAAGTTGCAGTCCCCCCTCAACAAGTGTGAGTTGTAATTAATTGACTGCAGCAGCATTGGTAGTCTCAACAAAATAAAACAGCAGCATTGGTAGCAACACTATCAACGCCATCCCTTCAAGCAGAATAAGTAGGAAAACACCATGATCCCTGAAGGAGAACTTCCCATATCATTCATGTTCAACAACTAATTCTATGTGTTTCATTGGTAGTCAAATACTATATTATATTTTTATTCTATCTGTATATACCAGGATAGCAGGGTTACCTTTGCTTCCTTAACAGGAATGTGCAAGGAAAGAAGTGAAGATGTTGCGTCTGCATTCAGTAAATGAGATAAAAGTTGAGACTCTTGATAGCCAATATCCATTCTTACTTGTAATATTACAGATACAGAACTGACAAATGATCTTCATATTAAGCAGATACCACTTTCTAAGGTGCAAACATCTAAGGAAACTTAGTTGGTGCTAATCGTGGGAGCGATCAACAACTGTTTATCTTCCTACATCAATTTGGACAATTAACAGTAAGCAAAGATAGCATTATAATCCCAGCCAACTACGTATATAACTAGAAAAAATGATGAAAACAAGAAGACTGTCCAACCAATTGACTACAATTATTGAGGATCTGTATGGAGAGTGCTAGTATTAAAATCGGGCTTGCAATCTAGGCTCAATCGAAACTGAAACTGAAATCGGCCTTGCAATCTAGCCTCCTCCACCTTTCACAGCGGTGGAGCAAACTGAAACTAAAATCGGCCTTGCAATCTACTACAAACCCTCTACAAAATTCGTATTGAAACTTTTTTTTAAAACAGCCTCTACAAGGCCGTAAACTGGCATACGAAAACAATGCGCTCAGGATCCTAACTTTCGGGACAACAAACTAAAAAGATGGCTGCTCTCAAACCATACATCCAAACGACGCAAATAAATACTCTATGGAAAGCTTGGAACTTGATTTACAACTTTCATATAGAGGCAACTCGAAATTCTGAGAATAACTAACTCATTTTTCACCTAGAAGCTGGCTGTCTAGATTTGACAGTGTATTTTTTAACTGAACCAGATTCAGTTTACAGCCAGAGATACCCAACGCTCTAGATTTTTGCTAGAAGGCAATCAAAACCTCGCAACATCATGGATGGGCTATATCCCTAACTAATTTGGCTAAGCAAAGGAACTAACATAGAGAAGGTCCGACCAGGCACCAAAACCAAATAAGTATAAGCACTGAAATCACCAACAAAATTGCAAATTGGTTCAGGAATCCATCTCCAATTATCAAATCTAATTCTAATCTATGAGCTGCTGCCATAGATCCCTAGTTCTTACCTAGCCAGCACCATAGAGAAGAGGGCTGATGCGAATGAGGGTTAGCTGTTGCGTTAAAGCGATACATCCATAAATCCAATCTAAGAATGTTACAACTTGCATCATCATCATCATGGCCAAATGATAGAGAAGTGAGATGGATCCATACTCTTGGTCTGGGGAGTCCCACTGACCACCCATGTGTTTGCGGCGATGGACGCTTGCACTGCATCGACAGACCCAAGCATTTATAAGCAACTAAAGCATGGTGCAAATAAAATCGTCTGATCCAAGCATTAACACAAGTTACTCTTGTTACTATAGTTCAGTTCAGTACTATATGGGTTCAGTACCATGCCTACAATCAGACGCAAGCTTCAGTGCAGTCAAAGTATAATTACAAAGAGGAGCAAGAATCAAACTTTTTATACTCGTGGGCTCGTGGCACAAGCTTTAGTTCAGTAAAGAGCATAACACAAGCTACACTGCAGAGTACAAAGTATAAACACAAGCTTCAGTACAGTGCAGAGGAAAACACCAACTACACTTTACAAAGAGAAGAAAAATTGAAACTATATTGTACTCCCTACATGTTTTCCATCTCTGTATAAGCTGCAAAGGACAACACCAACTACACTTTACAATCTGCAAAAGTCTTTTTATTTTGGTCAGTTCATTCGCATAAATACTTCTCTTTCTCTATAAAAGGGGAGGCACAAGCACAACCAGCCCCCAAATGCTCTTTTCTTTAATTTCCGCCCTAAAACTTTCTTTCTGTATCACAGGATTAATTTCTGGACCAGTCTACTAAACAATTTTTTTTCTAGATGTCTACTGCAGTTTATGAAGAAAAAATAATGGGTTCAGGGGAGGCACAACCGCACAAGCACAACCTGCCCCCAAATGCTCTATTCTTTAATTCCCCCCCCCTAAAAATTCCCACCCATGGGTTAGCATCAAGATATACCTTCTAATCCAGCCGACCGCCTTTGGATTAGGATTTATCGCGGACTCCCCCGACTCCGCTGGAGCGCTCTCGGCAATGCACTGAAGTACTGAATTTACGAGGCCTCTGAAGTACTGAACCAACTCCAACTTACTTCATGCCAAGAAAAATTTACAGTACCTTATCCTATCTTGGCGAGCTGCGCGCTATCGACGGTGAAGGGCAGGTTGCCGACGAAGACCTTGAGGTCCTCGGTGTACTCGGTCACGGAGTCGCCTCCGCCCTCGCAATGCTCTCCCTCGGCGTCCTCCGTCTCGAACTCGGACGACACGACCACGGCAACGGGCAGCAGGAGCCGCCTCCGCGGCGCCAGCAGCACCGACACGGCACGCAGCGGGACGCAGGTGAAGGAGGCGGCGGCGGCAGGCCTAGCGGCAGAGGGGAGCGGGATGAAGTGGTGCGAGAGCGCGGGGGAGAAGAGGGTGGCCGTGTAGGAACTGGGGAGGGGGGTTTCTCGCGGCCGGTGCTCGCCGGAACCGGCCGGCGTGGGTGGTGGCGGCGGCGAGGAGATCGTGGGGAGAGGAGCCGGTGTGGGGTGGACCGAGGAACAGGGGAGTTCGTGAGAGAGTTTTTTAGGGATTATAGAGAGAGAGAGAGAGTGGTGGGGTGGGAGTGGATTGGGCCGGCGTGGAAACGCTTAGTAATAGCGTGGGGTCTTACCAGCGCTATAGCTACTTACGTAGTAGTAGCGCAGGTTTTATACCACTCGCTACTATTATGGCCTGTCCCGGGGGCACCACTTAGTAGCAGCGCGGATTTATACCCCTCGCTACTACTATCAACTTAGTAGTAGCGCGGTTTTTATACCCCTCGCTACTACTAATTAGCAGTAGCACCCCCTTTTAGACCGTGCTACTGATAAACTTCTATGTATAAGGTTTTCCCTAGTAGTGGTGGGAGGCACGCCCTACCCCCTGGGCGCGCCCCCCTGCCTCATGGGCCCCCTGGTGGCCCTCCGGTGCCCATCTTCTGCTATATGAAGTCTTTTGTCCGAGAAAAATCAGAAGCAAGCTTACGGGACGAAACTCCGCCGCCACGAGGCAGAACCTTGGCGGAACCAATCTAGGGCTCCGGCGGAGCTGTTCTGCCGGGGAAACTTCCCTCCGGGAGGGGGAAATAATCACCATCGTCATCACCAACGATCCTCTCATTAGGAGGGGGGTCAATCTCCATCAAGATCTTCACCAGCACCGTCTCATCTCAAATCCTAGTTCATCTCCTGTATCCAATCTTTGTATCCAAACCTCAGATTGGTACCTGTGGGTTGCTAGTAGTGTTGATTACTCCTTGTAGTTGATGCTAGTTAGTTTACTTGGTGGAAGATCATATCTTCAGATCCATTATGCATATTAATACTCCTATGATTATGACCACGAATATGCTTTGTGAGTAGTTACATTTGTTCCTGAGGACATGGGAGAAGTCTTGCTATTAGTAGTCATGTGAATTTGGTATTCATTCGATATTTTGATAAGATGTATGTTGTCATCCCTCTAGTGGTGTCATGTGAATGTCGACTGCATGACACTTCACCATTTTTTGGGCCTAGAGGGAGGCATTGGGAAGTAATAAGTAGATGATGGGTTGCTAGAGTGACAGAATCTTAAACCCTAGTTTATGCGTTGCTTCGTAAGGGGCTGATTTGGATCCATATGTTTCATGCTATGGTTAGGTTTACCTTAATACTTCTGTTGTAGTTGAGGATGCTTGCAATAGGGGTTAATCATAAGTGGGATACTTGTCCAAGTAAGGGCAGTACCCAAGCACCGGTCCACCCACATATCAAATTATCAAAGTACCGAACGTGAATCATATGAGCATGATGAAAACTAGCTTGACGATAATTCCCATGTGTCCTCGGGAGCGCTTTCCTCTATATAAGAGTTTGTCCAGGCTTGTCCTTTGCTACAAAAAGGATTGGGCCACCTTGCTGCACCTTATTTGCTTTATTTACTTGTTGCTCGTTACCAATTACCTTATCACAAAACTATCTGTTACCGATAATTTTAGTGCTTGCAGAGAACACCTTGCTGAAAACCGCTTATCATTTCCTTCTGCTCCTCGTTGGGTTCGACACTCTTACTTATCGAAAGGACTACGATAGATCCCCTGTACTCGTGGGTCATCAAGACTCTTTTCTGGCTCCGTTTGCCGGGGAGTGAAGCGCCTTTGGTAGGTGGAATTTGGTAAGAAAAAAATTTATATAGTGTGCTGAAATTTACTGTCACTTGTTACTATGAAAAGTAATCCTTTGAGGGGCTTGTTCGGGGTATCTTCACCCCGACTGGAAAAGCAAATAGTTGCTCCTCAACCTACTGAACCTACTGAAAATGTTTACTTTGAAATTCCTTCGGGTATGATAGAGAAACTGCTGGCTAATCCTTTTGAAGGAGATGGAACATTACATCCCGATTTACACTTAATCTATGTGGATGAAGTTTGTGGATTATTTAAGCTTGCAGGTATGCCCGATGATGTTATCAAGATGAAGGTCTTCCCTTTATCTTTGAAGGGAGATGCATTGACATGGTATAGGCTATGTGATGATATGGGATCATGGGACTATAAGCGATTAAAATTGGAATTCCATCAGAAGTTTTATCCTATGCATCTTGTTCATCGTGATCGTAATTATATATATAATTTTTGGCCTCGCGAAGGAGAAAGCATCGCTCAAGCTTGGGGGAGGCTTAAGTCAATGTTATATTCATGCCCCAATCATGAGCTCTCAAGAGAAATGATTATTCAAAAAATTTATGCTCGGCTTTCTGACAACAATCGCTCCATGCTCGATACTTCTTGTATTGGTTCCTTTATGATGAAGACTATTGAATTCAAATGGAATTTATTGGAGAGAATTAAACGCAACTCTGAAGATTGGGATCTCGACGAAGGTAAGGAGTCAGGTATAACACCAAAGTTTGATTGTGTTAAATCTTTTATGGATACCGATGTTTTCCTTAAATTCAGCACTAAATATGGACTTGACTCTGAGATAGTAGCTTCTTTCTGTGAATCCTTTGCTACTCATGTTGATCTCCCTAAGTAGAAGTGGTTTAAATATCATCCTTCCATAGAAGTAAAAGTAGTTGAACCTATTAAAGTTGAAGAAAAGACTATCACTTATAATGATCCTATTGTTCCCACTGCTTATGTTGAGAAACCACCTTTCCCTGTTAGAATAAAGGATCATGCTAAAGCTTCAACTGCAGTTCATAAAAGTAATATTAGAATGTATACACCTCCTGAGCAAGTTAAAGTTGAACCTAATATTGCTATTGTTAAAGATATCTTGGCTGATAATATCGATGGACATGTTATTTATTTCTGTGATGAAACTGCTAGAATTGCTAATCCTGGTGCTAAAGATAAACATAGACCTGTTGTAGGCATGCCTGTTATTTCTGTTAAAATAGCAGATCATTGTTATCATGGCTTGTGTGATATGGTGCTAGTGCTAGTGCAATACCAACTTCTCTATATCAAGAAATTATGCATGATATTGCACCCGCTGAGTTAGAAGAAATTGATGTCACCATTAAGCTCGCCAATAGAGATACTATTTCACCAATTGGGATTGTTAGAGATGTTGAAGTCTTGTGTGGGAAGGCTAAATATTCTGCTGATTTTCTTGTTCTTGGTTCCCCACAAGATAGCTTTTGTCCCATTATATTTGGTAGACCCTTCTTTGAATACTGTTAATGCTAAGATAGATTGCGAAAAGGATGTTGTTACTATTGGTTTGGATGATATGTCTCATGAGTTTAATTTTTGTAAATTTCGTAGACAACCCCGTGATGAAGAATTTCCTAGTAAAGATGAAATTATTGGTCTTGCTTCTATTGTTGTGCCTCCTAATGATCCTTTAGAAGAATATTTGCTAGACCATGAGAATGATATGTTTAAAATGAAAGAAGGGAAATAGATGAAGTATTCTTTAAACAAGGACCCATTCTGAAACACAATTGGCGTGTTGAAATCCTAGGGGATCCTCCTCCACCCAAGGGTGATCCCGTGTTTGAGCTTAAACCATTGCCTGATACTCTTAAATATGCTTATCTTGATGAAAATAAGATATATCCTGTTATTATTAGTGCTAACCTTTCAGAGAAGGAGGAAGAAAAAATATTGAAAACTCTGAAGAAGCACCGTGCTGCTATTGGATATACTCTTGATGATCTTAAGGGCATTAGTCCCACTCTATGTCAACACAAAATAAACTTAGAGAAAGACACCAAACCAGTTATTGATCACCAACGACGGCTGAATCCTAAGATGAAAGAAGTGGTAAGAAAAGAAATACTAAAGCTCCTTGAGGCAGGTATAATTTATCCCGTTGCTGATAGTCAGTGGGTAAGTCCTGTCCATTGTGTCCCTAAGAAGGGAGGTATCACTGTCGTTCCTAATGATAAAGATGAATTGATCCCACAAAGAATTATTACAGGTTATAGGATGGTAATTGATTTCCGCAAATTAAATAAGGCTACTAACAAAGATCATTACCCCTTACCTTTTATTGATCAAATGCTAGAAAGATTATCCAAACATACACATTTTTGCTTTCTAGATGGTTACTCTGGTTTCTGTCAAATACATGTGTCAGCTGATGATCAAGCAAAGACCACTTTTACTTGCCCTTTCGGTACTTTTGCTTGTAGACGTATGCCTTTTGGTTTATGTAATGCACCTCCTACCTTTCAAAGATGCATGATGGCTATATTTTCCGACTTTTGTGAAAATATATGTGAGGTTTTCATGGACGATTTCTCCGTTTATGGATCCTCTTTTGATGATTGCTTGAGCAACCTTGATCGAGTTTTGCAGAGATGTGAAGAAACTAATCTTGTTCTGAATTGGGAGAAATTCCACTTTATGGTAAATGAAGGTATTGTCTTGGGGCATAAAATTTCCGAAAGAGGCATCGAAGTTGATAAAGCTAAAGTTGATGCTATTGAAAAGATGCCATGTCCCAAGGACATTAAATGTATAAGAAGCTTCCTCGGTCACGCCGGTTTTTATAGGAGGTTCATTAAGGACTTCTAAAATATTTCTCGGCGTCTGACTAATCTCTTACAAAAAGATATACCTTTTGTCTTTGATGATGATTGTGTAGAAGCATTTGAAATACTTAAGAAAGAATTAATTTCTGCACCTATTGTTCAGCCACCTGATTGGAATTTACCCTTTGAAATTATGTGTGATGCAAGTCATTATGTTGTAGGTGCTGTTCTAGGCAAAGAGTTGATAAGAAATTAAATGTTATTCAATATGCTAGTAAAACTCTAGACAATGCCCAAAGAAATTATGCTACTACTGAAAAGGAATTCTTAGCAGTTGTTTTGCTTGTGATAAGTTCAGACCTTATCTTGTTGATTCTAAAGTAACTATTCACACTAATCATGCTGCTATTAAATATCTTATGGAAAAGAAAGATGCTAAACCTAGACTTATTAGATGGGTTCTCTTGCTACAAGAATTTGATTTGCATATTATTGATAGAAAGGGAGTTGAGAACCCCGTTGCACAAAACCTGTCTAGGTTAGAGAATGTTCTTGATGACCCACTATCTATTGATGATAACTTTCCAGATAAACAATTAAATGTCATAAATGCTTCTCGAACTGCTCCATGGTATGCTGATTATGCTAATTATATTGTTGCTAAATTTATACCACCTAGTTTCACATACCAGCAAAAGAAAAAGTTCTTCTATGGTTTGAGACATTACTTTTGGGATGACCCACACCTTTATAAAGAAGGAGTAGATGGTGTTATTAGATGTTGTGTACCTGAGCATGAACAGGAACAGATCCTACGCAAGTGTCACTCCGAAGCTTATGGAGGACACCACGCTGGAGATAGAACTGCGCATAAGGTATTGCAATCTGGTTTTTATTGGCCTACTCTCTTCAAAGATGCCCGTAAGTTTGTCCTATCTTGTGATGAATGTCAAAGAATTGGTAACATTAGCAGACGTCAAGAAATGCCTATGAATTATTCACTTGTTATTGAACCATTTGATGTTTTGGGCTTTGATTACATGGGACCTTTTCCTTCCTCTAATGGGTATACACATATTTTAGTTGATGTTGATTACGTTACTAAGTGGGTAGAAGCTATTCCAACTAGTAGTGCTGATCATAACACCTCTATTAAGATGCTTAAAGAAGTTATTTTTCCTAGGTTTGGAGTCCCTAGATATTTAATGACTGATGGTGGTTCACATTTCATTCATGGTGCTTTTCGTAAGATGCTTGCTAAGTATGACGTTAATCATAGAATTGCATGTCCATATCACCCACAGTCTAGTGGTCAAGTAGAATTGAGTAATAGAGAGCTTAAATTAATTTTGCAAAAGACCGTTAATAGATCTAGAAAGAATTGGTCCAAGACACTTGATGATGCATTATGGGCTTATAGAACTGCATATTAAAACCCTATGGGTATGTCTCCGTATAAAATAGTTTATGGTAAAGCATGTCACTTACCTCTCGAATTATAACATAAGGCATATTGGACCATTAAAGAGCTCAATTATGATTTCAAACTTGCCGGTGAGAAGAGGTTATTTGACATTAGCTCACTTGATGAATGGAGAACCCAAGCCTATGAGAATGCCAAACTATATAAAGAAAAAGTTAAAAGATGGCATGATAAAAGGATACAAAAGCGTGAGTTTAATGTAGGTGATTATGTATTGCTATACAACTCTCGTTTAAGATTTTTTGCAGGCAAACTCCTCTCTAAATGGGAAGGTCCTTACGTCATCAAGGAGGTCTATCGTTCCGGTGCCATAAAAATCAACAACTTCGAAGGCACAAATCCGAAGGTGGTGAACGGTCAAAGAATCAAACATTATATCTCAAGTAATCCTATAAATGTTGAAACTAATATTATTGAAACCGTAACCCCAGAGGAATACATAAGGGACACTTTCCGGAATGTTTTAGACTCGGAAAAGGAATGAGTATGTGGTACGGTAAGTAAACCGACTCCAAAACAGTTCTAATGGCATTTTTTCTCCATTTTGGAATATTTAGAAAAATAGGAAAATAAGAAGCACTCCGGGAAGGACACGAGGCTTCCATGAGGGTGGGAGGCGCGCCCTACCCCCATGGGAGCGCCCCTGCCTCTTGGGCACCTCGTGTGCTCTCCAGACTCCGTTTTCTTGCAAGATACTCCTCTTGGTCGGTAAAAAAAATCATTATATAATCTCCCGAAGGTTTTGACTCCTGTATCACGCAAATATCCTCTGTTTTCGTTTTGAGTTGTTTTTCTGACAGATCTAGATCACCATGACATCTCCAAGCGCCCCCAAGGACAAGTTCTTCGAGAAGGTCATCAACCCCTACCTCGCAGAAGTGCTGCAACACCCTCAAACCATTGAGATGCGTGATGGGTTGTTGCACATCCACGATGTTGAGGGACCAAGGAGGACAGGAAGCGTGGAGACGAGGCTCGAAGCAATGGAGCAACAAGTTTTCAAGTGCCAGGGGATGGTGGAACGCGGACTCAACGCCAACCACATGATGATCGCGGAGTTCACCAACAACCACAAGCTGGATGCCAAGAACATTGGGGAGACCATCTTCAAGCTTCACGAGAAGATCGAGCACCTCCAAGCTCAAATCTATGACCTACAAATACAAAACTATGAGTATGAATATAGATTCAAGAGGATGAGTTTGGCTGCAGATTTGAGGATTCTGGAGACTCGATCATCCTTCTATGATAGTGAGCCTATGCCTTGGAAGAAGGACGACAAGCCTACATCATCAACAACTCCTTCATCACCACCTCAGAGGAAGGAGACATAATCACATGGGTATGGGCACTCCCCTTGGCAACTGCCAAGCTTGGGGGAGTGCCCCGGTATCATATCACCATCACATCTTTTATCTTTACCATTTTTCCTAGTTCGATCCTTTAGATAATATCTTGATCTAGTAGAATAAAGTTTTAGTATGATCTAGTTGTGAGTTTTGATTTATGATCCTTCTATGTAATCATGTTCGTGAGCTATATAATAAAGATTAGTGTTGAGTCAAGGGCTTGATTACCTTGCTATGATCTTGAGGGAATACAATAAAAGAGAAATAATAAAAAGAAATGAAAGAGATCATATGAATCTTATGGAGATTAATGGCTTCACATCTAAAGAGTATAATGAATAAAAGTTGTTGAAAGTTGACAAACATAGTTTTGGTCATCATTGCAATTAATAGGAAGTAATAAAGAAAGAGAGGTTTTCACATATAGATATACTATCTTGGACATCTTCTATGATTGTGAGCACTCATTAAAATATGACATGCTAAAGAGTTGACATTGGACAAGGAAGACAACGTAATGGGTTATGTTTTCTTATATCCAAGATAAATTATATTGTCATGGATCATCCAACATGTTGAGCTTGCCTTTCCCTCTCATGCTATCCAAGTTCTTTGCACCAAGTAGAAATACTACTTGTGCTTCCAAATATACCTAAACCCAGTTTTGCCATCCACCATACCTACCTATGGATTGAGTAAGATCCTTCAAGTAAGTTGTCATCGGGGCATGCAATAAAAATTGCCTTCTAAATATGTATGATTTATTAATGTGGAGAAAATAAGCTTTATACGATCTTGTGATGTGGAAGAAATAAAAGCGATAGACTGCATAATAAAGGTCCATATCACAAGTGGCAATATAAAGTGACGTTCTTTTGCATTAAGATTTTGTGCATCCAACCATAAAAGCGCATGACAACCTCTGCTTCCCTCTACGAAGGGCCTATCCTTTACTTTTATCTTTTACCTTATAAAAGACTCATGGGGATCTTCACCTTTCCTTTTTACATTTTATCCTTTGGCAAGCACAATGCGTTGGAAAGATCCAGACATATATGGCTAATTGGATGTGATTTTTCATGAACTATTATGGTTGATATTACCCTTGAGGTAAAAGGTTGGGAGGCAAAACCATAAGCCCCTATCTTTCTCTGTGTCCGGCTAAAACTTCATAACCATAAATATCGCGTGAGTGTTAGCAATTGTGGAAGACTAAATGATAGTTGAGTATGTGGACTTGCGGAAAAGCTCTTATGGACTCTTTCTGATGTTATGATAAATTGCAATCACTTCAATGACTGAGATTGTAGTTTGTTAGTTTGCAATGAAGTTTATGATTCATACTTGAAATTGTGATTGAATTGTTACTTTAGCATAAGAGATCATATGACTATATATATGTGTGTGTGTGTGTGTGTTGCTGTTCTAAGAATGATCATGATGCCCTCATGTCCGTATTTTATTTATCGACAGCTCTATCTCTAAACATGTGGACATATTTATCGATTTCGGCTTTCGCTTGAGGACAAGCGAGGTCTAAGCTTGGGGGAGTTGATATGTCCATTTTACATCATGCTTTTATATCGATATTTATCGCATTATGGGATGTTATTACACATTATGTCACAATACTTATGCCTATTCTCTCTTATTTTACAAGGTTTACATGAAGAGGGGGAATGCTGACAGCTGGAGTTCTGGGCTGGAAAAGGAGAACATATTAGAGACCTATTCTACATAGCTCCAAAAGTCCTAAAACTTCACGGAAGTTATTTTTAGAATATATAAAAAATACTGAGCGAAGAAGACACCAGAGGGGGGCCACCCACCAGCCACGAGGGTGGGGGGCGCGCCCTATCCCCTGGGCGCGCCCCCTGCCTCGTGGGCCCCCTAGTGGCCCTCCGGTGCCCATCTTCTGCTATATGAAGTCTTTCGTCCGAGAAAAAAACAAAAGCAAGCTTACGGGACGAAACTCCGCCGCCACGAGGCGAAACCTTGGCGGAACCAATCTAGGGCTCTGGCAGAGCTGTTCTGCCACGGAAACTTCCCTCCGGGAGGGGGAAGTCATCACCATCATCATCACAAACGATCCTCTCATCGGGAGGGGGTCAATCTCCATCAACATCTTCACCAGAACCATCTCATCTCAAACCCTAGTTCATCTCTTGTATCCAATCTTTGTATCCAAACCTCAGATTGGTACCTGTGGGTTGCTAGTAGTGTTGATTACTCCTTGTAGTTTATGCTAGTTGGTTTACTTGGTGGAAGATCATATGTTCAGATCCATTATGCATATTAATACTCCTCTGATTATGAACATGAATATGCTTTGTGAGTAGTTATGTTTGTTCCTGAGGACATGGGAGAAGTCTTGCTATTAGTAGTCATGTGAATTTGGTATTTGTTCGATATTTTGATAAGATGTATGTTGTCATCCCCCTAGTGGTGTCATGTGAACGTCGACTACATGACACTTCACCATTGTTTAGGCCTAGAGGGAGGCATTGGGAAGTAATAAGTAGATGATGGGTTGCTAGAGTGACAAAAACTTAAACCCTAGTTTATGTGTTGCTTCGTAAGGGGCTGATTTGGATCCATATGTTTCATGCTATGGTTAGGTTTACCTTAATACTTCTGTTGTAGTTACGGATTCATGCAATAGGGGTTAATCATAAGTGGGATACTTGTCCAAGTAAGGGCAGTACCCAAGCACCGGTCCACCCACATATCAAATTATCAAAGTACCGAACGCGAATCATATGAGCATGATGAAAACTAGCTTGACGATAATTCCCATGTGTCCTCAGGAGCGCTTTCCTCTATATGAGAGTTTGTGCAGGCTTGTCCTTTGCTACAAAACGGATTGGGCCACCTTGCTGCACCTTATTTACTTTATTTACTTGTTGCTCGTTACCAATTACCTTATCACAAAACTATATGTTACCGATAATTTCAGTGCTTGCAGAGAACACCTTGCTGAAAACTGCTTATCATTTCCTTCTGCTCCTCATTGGGTTCGACACTCTTACTTATCGAAAGGACTATGATAGATCCCCTATACTTGTGGGTCATCACAACTCCACAAGCTTTGAAACTTTCATGTAATCCTGGAAAATAGTCTTCATTCTCATCAATGAATTCCCAATCAACCCATCTCATATCACAGACTATAGGCTTCTTGTCATGCAAAATAGTCTCATAGAAGTCTTGTTGTTCTTTGGTGTGGAACCTATAGTCCATTGCAGTCTTCCTCCTCACAGCATATGGATCAGACTGTCTCCAAAGTCTCAGTCATGCATCCTTCCTGATGTTCATATCCTCAGCCACTGGATGAGTATCATTTGTTCTGGAATCTTTGGTTTCAGTCTCCTCAGCACTTGGGCTTATGCATCTTCTTCTTCAACTTCAGGCATTGGGGCCTTGTTCTTCTCTTCAGCTGGGATGTTCCTGGTGCTTGTCTTGGGCTTAGAAGGCTTCTGAGCTTGAGCAACAGCCTTGGGGGCAGTCTTGGGATTAGAAGTGGCAGCCCCTGACTTAATGGCATCCCCCATAAGCTTCTGGGACTTGGGTGCTGGTGCAACATCCTCTTCCTCTTCATCTTCTTCTGGATCTCTCATTATAGAGGATCTACCAATGACTCTGGCAGTGGTCTTCTTGACCCTCTCTTTCCTTTTCTTACCCTCTCCAGCAGCCTCTTCAATTGGCTTAGAAGTTTCAGTAGTTGAGGCCCTGGCCTTTAAGGTTGGCACCCTCTTGGCAGGGGTCTTCTTATGCAATCCAGGCATTGTTGTTGCAGCAGTACCATATTCTTTCTTCAGCACTTTCTTTTTGGAGCTAACTTCCTCCTCTATCGCCACATAGTTCTCTTCCTCAGAATCTGAGTTTTTCTTCTTCCTTGATCTGGTGGCTGCCTTGGGAAAATTACTAGGAATGCTCCTGCTACCCTCATCATATCTGCTTGAGGGACTAGTGCCCTCACTCATTTGCACTTGCTCTTCTGACTTGTTCTGACTATCACTTTGGTAAGACATCCTGGCAAGAAAACTGACAGCAAACCCTATGAATAGATATAGATGAGGTAGAATAGACGAGCATCACAAAGTGCATAGTTTTTGCAAAAAAAATGAGTCAAAAACTTAGTTTTAGTTCTCCACACAAATCATTTCGAAGCTACCGATTTGTTAAACTCGGTGATACCGAAGCAACTGTTGGAGTCTAAACTAGTGAACTCGGTCAGACTGAGTCACAGTTTGGTGGCTCCGAGATTGCTAGGGTTTCACAGAGAGTCAAATTCGGTCGCATCGATTTGCAATTTTTGGTCAGACCGAAAAGTGCATGTGCAATGGCCTAAGCCAAATCGGTGGGACCGATTTCTACAACTCGGTCGGTCCGATATGAGTTCGGCGGAGACCTAACCCTAAATCTTTGAATCAAACCTAACCTAAAGGAAGTTTTCTCTGGATAGATTGATTTCATACGTGGTAATGATCATGGCAAAGCAATGTGCTAGGAATCAGAGTAAGGAATTAGCACACAAGATCGAACTCATACCCTAGTTCGGCGGGAGTTTGCTATGGCGACAACGGCGGGGCAAAATCCCGTTGACGGCGATGGAAACTAGCGGCGGGAGGGCGCTGGCGACGAGGAGATGATCCGGAGACTCGAGGCGGCAGAGCAGGATATGTGCGGGACGGAGTGTTTTGAAGAAATTTCAAAAATCTCACCTGTGGGTATATATATCCTGACCCTGTCGGTGTGACTGAGTGGAACAACTCGGTGGCACCGAGATGCAGAATCGCATGCGGTTACTGCAACTTGGTGTGACCGAAAATTTCAAATCGGTTGCACCAAGATTGAAAACCTAGATCAATTCAGTGAACTCGGTGTGACCGAAGTGGATGGATTGGTCAGACCGAAATGCACAGAGAGGTTTTGGAAGTTTAAGTCTATGACGAATCGGGGACTCCGAGTGCTCCTCACACAGAGTGGTTTGAATCTGACTTGATCAAACTTTATGATGTAGCATGAATAGAGTTTGAGACAAGAAAATCATAGATAGCTAGAGGAGGTTCTTAGGCATTCTTGTCCATCCACTTGGCAAAAGATAAAAAGCCAAACAATCAAAACAACAAGTGGATGTCCTCGAATGAGTAAAATATGCAATCAACATGCTCACACAATAAAATGGCAAATGAAATAGTGGCAAAGCATGCACAAACACTCTAGCATCTATCAAGCAATTGGCGATGACTAGGTCATCTATATATGAGTATATTGACTTAGGAGTCAAATGCGAACATTTGATCGTAGGTCATACTCATCGTTTAAGCCCAAGTGGGGTTACCACTTTTACATAAAGCATTGTTGTGTTCACGCCATTAGAGTTGCTTTAGCTCAATTGATTAGAGTAAATCTTCCCCTAGATGTGATATCCCCCTTAAGAGGGATGAACTAACCTTGGGTTTTGTCGATGATGACTTCATGTAGATGTTGAAGATGTGGATGCCCAATGTTTATGTAGATCATTTGGAGAAATCCATTGGAGTGAGTTGCACTTTCAATACCTACATGGGTTAGTCCCACAAGGAACAAACAAGGATACCCATAGACATAGAGTGATGTTCACACAAGATGATGTCCATGAAGGCAATAGGTTACCTTGTCCCTTGTCTTACTAACAAGAGGGTTTGTGACTCCTTGAACTAGTGCAAGATGTGGAAGTTGTTTGAACTCGTCCTTGCCAAATTATATGAGTGAAGTATGTTGGCGGAGTCAGCCTCAAGAACTCTCTAGTTCTTCTTCTTCGGGATCCACATCATCTTGATGGGAATCCTTGGAGTTGTAGTTGTACTTGATGAAGTAGAACTTGATGTAGTATTGGGAACCCACTTGACCAAAGCCTTAGGAGCTTCTTCGAATGCCTCCTCTTGAAGCTTGTCCTTGCCTTTTTGCTTGTGGTCTTGTGGTGGAAGATCATATTGAGCTTGTGTCCCTTGGAAAGAAGTAGGATCATACTTCTCTTGTTGAGGAACAAACTTTGTCTTGGGGTATTGATCTTCTTCCCACTCAACTCCATTGGCATTGAACTTCCGTTCAAAACCAACACCTTGATTCTTCCGGTGCCTTCCTTGCTTGCGTGCAATTTCCTCAAATTGCTTACGTCCAGCAAGGCTCTTGTAAACACCTTTCTCTATAATTCCCTTCAATAAGCTATTTTCTTGCTCAAGAGTAACTTGGCTAAGAGAATCATTAGTGGAATCAAGAGAACTACTAGAAGCAACAACATTGGATTTAACATGATTATTGCTACTACTAGAAGAAGAATCTTTCTTACTCTTGTTGCTAGATTTAACTTGTGGCATGTAAGTAGACAAGAGTAAATGCTTGGCAATGTAAGAAGAACTTTTCTTGTGAAGATCATCATTGATTGCTTTTAAGAACCCATGCTCTTGCTCAAGGTTGAGCTTTTCAAAGCGTAACTTCTCATGAGTCTTTAAAAGTTCTCGATGATCTTCCAAGGTAGTTTCATGAGCTAACTTAAGAGTTTTCAGCTCTTTAGTTAGACGCTCAATCTCCTTCTTATCATCATCATTTGGTTTATCTTGATTAACATGATTAGTAGCAAGTTCATCATAGTTTTCATCACTAGAGTTGTCAACAAGTAAATCGTCATCACCTAGCAAATCATCTTCATCACTATTGAAATCAACATACTCGGGGTGTGATACCTTTGGGCCTTTGGCCCGAAGCATCTTACAATTCCTTCATTTGGAGAGTCAAATATGTTGTAGGAGTTGGTTGACACAAGTGCTAGACCGGCAACACCTTCATCTTGAGTATATTCGGAGTCGGAGTGAAAACTTCTTTCGGAGTGATTGTCGGAGTCGAAACAGGATACGCATTCACCAACATGAGCTTGATGTCTTCGTTATGTGTAGCTCCTTGATGACTTGTCCTTCCTTTCCGAATCCTTGCTTCTCCGTGATGTTCTTCATCCATAACGATCATCTCTACTCCTTCTCTCTCTTGGTGGTGATTCTTCTCTTCTACCTCTCCTTTTGGGTGAATCTTCTCTTCTTTTGTAGGGGGCCGTACACTCATTGGAGTAGTGTCCAGGTCTTCCACAATTGTAGCAATTTCGTTCACGACTCGAAGATCTTTTGTTATTGTAGGACGTTGACTTGGAACTTCTTTCCTTGCTTCTACTCTTGTAGAAATTGTTGAAGTTCTTCACCATTAGGCTCAATTCTTCATTGAAGGCATGTTTCTCACTTGATGTAGGAGCATCACATGAGGCTTTGTAAGCACCACTTGACTTGTTGTGAAGCTCTTCCTTATCCTTGAGTGACATCTCATGAACAACAATTCTTCCAATGACTTCCGTCGGCTTGAGATCTTTTTAGTTGGGCATCATTTGGATCAATGTGTACACAGTATCATATTTTCCATCCAAGGATCTTAGGATCTTCTTGATGATGAATCTATCGATCATCTCTTCACTTCCTAAGCTGGCAATCTCATTCGTGATGAGAGCAAGCCTAGAGTACATTTTGGCGACACCTTCACCATCCTTCATTTTGAACTTGTCAAGTTGACTTTGAAGCACATCCAACTTGGATTCCTTGACGGAGTCGGTACCCTCATGCATATCGATCAAAGTATCCCAAATTTCCTTTGCATTCTCAAGACGGCTGATTTTGTTGAATTCTTCATGGCACAATCCTTTGAAGAGGATATCACAAGCTTGAGCATTGTATTGCAACATCTTCAACTCTTCTGCGCTAGCCTCACGGTTCGGTTCTCTACCGTCAAAGAATTCACCTTGAAAGCCAATACACACAATAGCCCAAACGGCGGGGTTATGTCCAAGAATATGCATTTTCATCTTATGCTTCCAACTAGCAAAATTAGTACCATCAAAGTAAGGACCTCCACGGTGGTAATTTCCCTCGCAAGACGCCATACTCTCCTAGGTTGTGAAACCAAGGCTATGATCACCAAAGCTATGGAAATCAAGGCAAATGGAGACCAAAGCTCTGATACCACTTGTAGGATCGAAAGTATGTCTAGAGGGGGGGGGGTGATTAGACTACTTGACCAATAAAAATCTAGCCTTTTCCCAATTTTAAGTCTTGGCAGATTTTAGCAACTTAGCACAAGTCAAGCAGTCAACCTACACATGCAAGTCTAAGAGTATAGCAGCGGAATGTAAGAACATTTGCATATGAAGGTAAAGGGAGGAGTTTGGAGGGAGCAAACACAATGTAGACAAGGATATTTTTGTCATGGTTCCAATAGGTGGTGCTATCATACATCCACGTTGATGGAGACTTCAACCCACGAAGGGTAACGGTTGCGCGAGTCCACGGAGGGCTCCACCCACGAAGGGTCCACGAAGTAGCAACCTTGTGAATGGAATATCTTGGTCTCAACACATGAGTAGGTGGTTCTCTCTCAGAATATGTATGCTGGAAGTGTAGGCACGTTCTGATGGCTCTCTCCACTAATGAAGAGTGGGTGGAGGGGTATATATAGCCCCCACACAAAATCTAACCGTTACACACAATTCACGAAACTCGATGGGACCGAATCAGAAAACTCGGTCAGACCGATTCCATTAGGGTTAGGGCATAACGTAATCTTGATGAGACCTATTACACAAACTCGGCAGCACCGACTTTGGTAATAAGCTAACCAGAGAGTTGGTCAGGCAAACTCGGTGGGACCGATTCGCTCATTTCGGTGAGACTTAAACGTTACAAAAGGGAAACAGTGAGTTTGCATTGCGAACTCGGTGGGACCGATCGCTCATCTCGATTGGGCCGAAACATTACGAAGGGAAACATAGAGTTTGCAATCCCATCTCGGTGAGACCGAGATCCCTATCAGTGAGACCGAAGTGACTAGGGTTTCTGGCAGTGGCTATGTCAGGTGAACTCGGTGGCGCCGGATAGAACATTTCAGTGGGGCCGAGTTTGACTTTTGGTTTGGGACATATGTGGAAATGAGAAAGTGGTTGAGGGCTTTTGGAGAATATCACTAAGCATTTTGAGCAAGCAAGCCATTAAGAAACACCTCATCCCCTTTTAATAGTATTGGCTTTTCCTATGGACTCCATGTGATCTTGGATAACTAAAATGAAAATGTAGAGTCTTGAGCTTGATCCAATGTGTGTCCTTAGTATTTTGAGGGATCCACATTCCTAATCCATGATATGACAATCATTGAACTTTCTGAAATGATCATCTTGAAATAGTATTAGTTCAGTGAGCTATATGTTGTTAGTAATTACCAAAACCACCCACGGGTAGTTGCACTTTCAATTTTTCTTTATTTGTTGCTAAGTCCTTGCTTGCTAGAAAGAAAGTAGGTGTGCTCAGTGCACCAGACTTTGCTGTTTTACGCCGAGCACTAGAGGGAGACAACATGCATAGCTTGGGAGCTACTGTGGCTCGTGGCCTCCATCTTAATGAATCGTAGGGTGAAATACATGGTGGGATTTTTGCTACTCGTTTGGCGGCTCACTTCGAGGTTGAGATACGCCCTCATGATTACCCTCTTACTAAGGTCTACCTAGACAGGGCAGCCATGGAACACCATCATTTTCTTGCATGAGATTATCCTGACATTCCCATTCCTTAACCTAGTTTTTAGTGTTAAGACTCGTGATATTATTCCACTGCCTGCACCTGATTTGTTTGATTCTGCTGCCAAGGGCGGATTTAGGATCATGCCTGCGGACATCATCGCCTACCGGAATGCTCAGGCTACAGAGGAGGCAGCACAGGAGGAGCCTCCATTGTGGGACGAGTGGATGCCCGCTCCTCTGCACCCCTACTACCCTCCAGGCTACTGACCGACTACCAAGTTAGCCAAAAGCCTAAGCTTGGGGGAGTACGTGTTTCCACCGACTTTACATTCATGTCCATTTATTCCATTTGTCGGTGCTCACACTTTTTCATTGTATCATCCTTGCTTAGATTTATTTTCTTGCTTTCTTCTTGTGTGTTTGAAAAACTTTATAAAAACCAGAAAAATTAGTTGTAGCTAGTTTACTTTCTATGCATGCTTAGCTGTAGTATTAAAAAGAAAAAAACCAAAAATATTTCCTTGTTCTTCTTTTGCTTGTTGGGAGCTTTCGCGTGTAAATAGGTTTTCTCATTTTTGCTTTTTATTTTCTTGTGCGAGAAAACAAAAAAGTCCAAAAATATTTCAGTGTGTTTCTCTGAATTTCTTTTCTTTTTATTCAATTTGTACCGAGGAGAAGACCACGACGAAAATGTTGAGTGGCTCTCATATGAATAATTGTTGAACTAATAAAGAGCACATTTCACCTTGTCTTCTCCTGTTGAATAAAATGTTTGCAGATTCCAGCTTAGTCCATGGCACTCTTGCGCTATTATTATTTCATATCATTCGGTCGTGCAAGTGAAAGGAAATAATGACCACATTCGATGAACTGGCCGTGGCAGAGAGAAACTGGTATGAACTCGACTTGTTCTGTCCGTGTAAATATGTTTAACCTAGCATGCATGATTCAGCCCATTATGATTAAACATGTTTGCAATGACAATTAGAGATTATAGTTTCTCATGCCATGCATAAGTAGCTGGGAGTTGATAATGATTTATCTTGGATATCAACATAGTGTTAAAATGTTTGTGATGTAGTATGATGATATGGTATCCTCCTCTAAGTGTTCAAGTGGCTTGACTTGGCACATGTTCATGCATGTAGTTCAATCAAAACCAACATAGCCTCTATGATATTTATGTTCATGGTGTTCATATCCTACTCATGCTAGTGTCCAATATTACTTATGAATAATGCATGGTTATGATCGTTGTTACTCTCTAGCTGGCCGTTCTCAATCTAAATTGCTAGCTTTTGCCTATACTAAGTGGGGATTCTGCTTGTACATCAAAAACCTTGAAGCCAAAGTTATTCCAGACGAGTCCACCATACCTACCTATATACGGTATTACCCTGCCATCCTAAGTAAATTTCCATGTGCCACCTCTAAAAACTTCTAAAAATTATCCGTTTTGTGTGCTTGGATCGTTCATGGAACGACAGGAGGTGGTCGGTATCTTCCATGCTAAGCGGGTTATTCTCAGGTCGAGTGTTTATTCACTCGCCATCGCACGAGAAAAGGGCGGTAATAGGGATTCCCAGTCCCAAACTAAAAAATGCAAATAATTAAACAAAACTCCCCCGGGACTGTTGTTGGCGACACCCGTTGTTTCGGACAAGCCGTGGAATGTGATTGTTGGTGGAGGGGGAGTAAACCTTTACTTTTATCGCTTGGGAACCGCCACTAGCCTGTTTAGCATGGGAGATATGAAGGAAATATGCCATTGAGGCAATAATAAATTAGTTATTTATATTTCCTTATATCATGATAAATGTTTATTATTCATGCTAGAATTGTATTAACCGGAAACTTAGTACATGTGTGAATACATAGACAAAATAGAGTGTCCCTAGTATGCCTCTACTTGACTAGCTCGTAAATCAAAGATGGTTATGTTTCCTAACCATAGGCATGTGTTGTCATTTGATGAACGGGATCACATCATTAGAGAATGATGTGATGGACAAGACCCATCCGTTAGCTTAGCATAATGATCCTTTAGTTTTATTGCTATTACTT
Organism: Triticum urartu; assembly: GCF_003073215.2. Classification (NCBI taxonomy): domain Eukaryota; kingdom Viridiplantae; phylum Streptophyta; class Magnoliopsida; order Poales; family Poaceae; genus Triticum; species Triticum urartu. The sequence goes on along the minus strand of NC_053027.1, from coordinate 515,600,084 downwards.
TCATCATGACTTATACATGTTCCTCTGACTATGAGATTATGCAACTCCCGAATACCGGAGGAACACCTTGTGTTCTATCAAACATCACAATGCAACTGGGTGATTAAAAATATGCTCTACAGATGTCTCCGAAGGTGTTTGTTGGGTTGGCATAGATCGAGATTAGGATTTGTCACTCTGTGTATCGGAGAGGTATCTCTGGGCCCTCTCGGTAATGCACATCACTATAAGCCTTGCAAGCAATGTGACTAATGAGTTAGTTACGGGATGATGCATTACGAAACGAGTAAAGAGACTTGCCGGTAACGAGATTGAACTAGGTATGAGGATACCGACGATCAAATCTTGGGCAAGTAACATACCGATGACAAAGGGAATAATGTATGTTGACATAAGGTTCGACCGATAAAGATCTTCGTAGAATATGTAGGAACCAATATGGGCATCCAGGTTCCGCTATTGGTTATTGACCAGAGAGATGTCTCGTTCATGTCTACATAGTTCTCGAACCCGTAGGTCCGCACGCTTAACGTTCGTTGACGATATAGTATTATATGAGTTATGTATGTTGGTGACCGAATGTGGTTTGGAGTCCTGGATGAGATCACATACATGACAAGGAGCTCCAGAATGGTCCGGAGGTAAAGATTGATATATAGGATGATATGGTTCGGCCAAGGGGTGAAGCCCACGAGGCTTTAGGCCGGTGCAAAAGGAGTTTTGTGGAGGCCAGGGGGCCAAACGCCGGAGACCCTGGCGTCTGGGCCAGACGCCAAGGATTGTGGCGTTTGGTCCTGGAGTCCGAGTGGGACTCTCGCCTTTCGGGCAGAACCGACTTTGAGGAGGCTTTTGCTCCAGGTTTCGACCCCAGGGCTCAACATATAAATAGAGGGGCAGGGCTAGCACCAAAGACAAATCAAGAAACATCAAGCCGTGTGCCGGCAACCCCGTCCCCTCTAGTTTATCCTCCGTCATAGTTTTCGTAGTGCTTAGGCGAAGCCCTGCGGAGATTGTTCTTCAGCAACACCGTCACCATGCTGTCGTGCTGCCGAAACTAATCTACTACTTCGCACCTCTTGCTGGATCAAGAAGGCGAGGACGTCATCGAGCTGAACGTGTGCTGAACGCGGAGGTGTCGTACGTTAGGTACTTGATCGGGACAGATCGTGAAGGTGTACGACTATATCAACCGCGTTGATAAACGCTTCCGCTTTCGGTCTACAAGGGTACGTAGACACACTCTCCCCTCTCGTTGCTATGCATCTCCTAAATAGATCTTGCGTGATCGTAGGAATTTTTTTTGAAATACTGCATTCCCCAACAGTGGCATCCGAGTCAGGTCTATGCGTAGATGTTATATGCATGAGTAGAACACAATGAGTTATGGGTGATAATAGTCATACTGCTTACCAGCAATGTCTTACTTTGATTCGACGGTATTGTTGGATGAAGTGGCCCAGACCGACATTACATGATTGTGTTCATGAGACTGGTTCTACCGATGTGCTTCGCACACATGTGGCTGGCGGGTGTCTATTTCTCCAACTTTATTTGAATCGAGTTTGACTACACCCAGTCCTTGTTGAAGGTTAAACCAACACACTTGACGAAAAATCGTTGTGGTTTTGATGTGTAGGTTAGAAAGGTTCTTGCTAGAAGCCCTTAGCAGCCACGTAAAACTTGCAACAACAAAGTAGAGGACGTCTAAATTGTTTTTGTAGGGCATGTTGTGATGTGATATGGTCAAGACGTGATGAGATATAAATTGTTGAATGAGATGATCATGTTTTGTAACCGTTATCAGCGATTGGTAGGAGCCTTATGGTTGTCGCTTTATTGTATGAAATGCAATCGCCATGTAATTGCTTTACTTTATCACTAAGCGGTAGCGATAGTCATAGAACCAATAGTTGGTGAGACGACAATGATGCTACGATGGAGATCAAGGTGTCAAGCCGGTGACGATGGAGATCATGACAATGCTTTGGAGATGGAGATCAAAGGGACAAGGTGATGATGGCTATATCATGTCACATATTTTGATTGCATGTTATGTTAATCTTTTATGCATCTTATTTTGCTTAGTACGACGGTAGTATTATGAGATGATCCCTTACTAAAATTTCAAGGTATAAGTGTTCCCCTGAGTATGCACCATTGCGGCAGTTCTTCATGTTGAGACACCACGTGATGATCGGGTGTGATAAGCTCTACGTTCATATACAACGGGTGCAAGCCAGTTTTGCATAGGAAGAATACTCGAGTTAAACTTGACGAGCCTAGCATATGCAGATATGGCCTCAGAACACTGAGACCAAAGGTCAAGCGTGAATCATATAGTAGATATGATCAACATAGTGATGTTCACCATTGAAAATGTAGCGACCAGACCTCAAATAGTCTGATATCTATGCTCTGGTGTCATCCCTGGATCAGTAATGTTGACACCACACAGTACTCGGAGGATTTATAACAGAGTTGCAATCACACACTTATTACATTGAGTGTCTCAATAGAGAACTTATTACAATAAATATGGCTTAAGGCCATCTAATAACGATAACAGCGGAAGGCTTGGAAGATAAGTGAGTCCATCAACTCCAACGACACCACTGAGTATAGAACCACGACCTAAAAACTCCTTAATCATCGTCTGAAAAGTCTGCAACATTAACGTTGCAGCCCGAAACGGGTCAGCACATGGAATATGCTGGCAAGGTAACACATAGAGAGTAATGGAATGAAATAGCTATACTATATGCATATCTGGCTGGTGGAAAGCTCTATGGTTACAGTTTTGTGTAAAGCCAATTTTTCCCTATTTCAAAGGAATAAATTTATTTAACTATCATGGTAGTTCTTAAACATTGAGAATGGTTGACAGCATTCTCAATCCCAATTAAAATTATCATTAACAAAACCCAACAAAATTAATTTAGAGTAACATGTTGAGATTCACATGATAATCCAGGTACTAGATACTCAAGATTGTCCATAACCGGGGACACGGCTAACCATGATTAGTTTATTACACTCTGCATCGGTTTGCGCACTTTTCCCCACAAGACTCGATCGCCTCCGTTTGGTTTCTCGCACTACATGGTGTTTGAGAAGACGGATGACCGAGACATAGTCTTTCAGAAGCGCTAGCACCTTACGATCGGGTAGACCGTACCACCTACATCCCCTCCATCTGCTAGTCTACCACTGTAAGAGTTCGCACGACTTAGTCAACTATGCTAGAGCCCATAATAGCTTGTGGCTGCACACGGAAGTTTCTAGTATGAATAGTCTCATGATCCCTTTGAGCCTGGGTGGCGGTCCAAAAGAAAATAGGCAAGTCCTGGAATACCCAGGTGCCTCAATCCACCCAGATGTGTGTTTAAGTTGCCACCTTAGATAAACCATTAATTAACAAACTCACATCTGTCATGGATATCACTCACCCAATCCACGTCTACTAGCATAGCATGGCATAATAAGCAAACGTAGAAGTAACTCCCAAAGGTTTGATAATAAACAGGTAATAGGTACTACCTCAACTACTTCCCATCCCACAATTTATTTAGATCCTAATCATGCAATGTGCGAGGATTGATCTAAGGCAATAAAACTGGGTAGTAGGAAAGGTATGATCAAAGTGTTACTTGCCTTGCTGATGATCCGGGAAACCTAGCGATTCGAAGTAACAAGCGGCGCACTCCGGGTACTCTATCGCAAACAAGCAAACAAGCATACAATAAGTACTCATCTAATGCATGGGTAGAACTCAAATAAGAGATCTAACCAGAAGGTTCAACTTAAGAACTCCGGTTTGCAAAAAGAATCAAATCGAACGAAGCAACGAAAATCAAACAGCGAAAGAAAACAACTTCGTTCTACTAATCTGGATCTAGGGCAATTTTTAGTAGCAAAAACTTGTTTAAGTTGGTTAAACGGATAGAGGGTTTCGAGACGAAACTCCAGGAGCTTGAATCGCCTGATTTCGATAAACGAGCGAAAAGTTATACTAAAACAAAAATCGGATCAGGAATCGCGATCAGAAAAATCACGGATTTAATCCGAGAAAAAGAAAAACGACGAACGTTCGCTAGAACGAACGAACGGACGAACACCATCTATTTAAATAAACCATAAAAACCGATCTATTTAAAAAAACCGAAACTAAAAAAACCGACGGAAAAACCAGACGGTTTTCCGAAAAAAAACTAAAAAAAACCAGCACGGAAATCGAGGCGCGGCGAACCTCGGGCGGCGGGCGGCAGCGGCGGGCGCTGGCGGTGGCGGGGCGGCGCGGGGTGCGGCTCGGCTAGGGTTTAGCGGGGGCTGGGCCTCCCCCCGGCTTATAAAGCCTAGTCGGGCCGGAGTCCTAGTCGGACACGGCCCGTAGGTCGGTTCGTTTTTTTAAATATTACGCGCAGAAGAAAAATAAAAAGAAATACTAAACGGACTCCAAAAATCCCGATATAAATTTTCCCGGGCTTCTAAAATCAAGCCGCACAAGGTGAACATTTATTTGGGGCCTAAATGCAATTTTGAAAAACGCACATTTTTCCTAAATTCAAATAAAATAACGAAAAACTCCGAAATAAGATCTTATTTGATTTTATTATTAAATCCTCAATATTTCTTTATTTTGGGAAATTCATTTTATTCCCTTTCTCATATTTTTGTAACAGAAATAATTGACGATAAAAAAAAAATCAAATGATCCTATTCTCAAAATTTGAGAAAACTCAAATATGAAAATAACGAAATCCCCAACTCTCTCCATGGGTCCTTGAGTTGCGTAGAATTTCTAGGATCAAAACCAAAAGCAAATTAAAATATGATATGCAATGATGATCTAATGTATAACATTCCAAATTGAAAATTTGGGATGTTACAAACCTACCCCCCTTAAGATGAATCTCACCCTCGAGATTCGGGCTGGCTAGAAAATAGGTGAGGGTGGTCCTTGAGCAAATCTTCCTCTCGTTCCCAGGTGGCTTCGTCCTCCGTGTGGTGGCTCCACTGAACTTTGCAAAACTTGATAACCTTGCTGCGAGTGACTCGATTGGCAAACTCGAGAATCTTAACTGGTTTCTCCTCATAGGTCAAATTGTTATCCAACTGAATTGCTTCCAATGGCACTGTGTCTCTCAACGGTATGTCAGCCATCTCTGAGTGACACTTCTTCAACTGGGAAACGTGGAACACATCATGAACTCCTGACAATCCTTCAGGTAATTCCAACTTGTAGGCCACTTCTCCCATATGCTCCAAAACTCGATATGGTCCTACAAATCGTGGCGCTAACTTTCCCTTAACTCCAAAACGCTTTGTTCCTCGAAGTGGAGATACTCAAAGATAAGCTCTATCTCCAACTTCATAAACTGTCTCCTTCCGTTTAGAATCTACATAGCTCTTCTTTCTGGACTGGGCTATCTTGAGCCTATCGCGAATCAACTTCACCTTCTGTTCAGACTCTTTAATCAAGTCAGGTCCAAACAACTGGCGGTCTCCAACTTCGTCCCACGACAACGGTGTCCTGCACCTCCTTTCGTACAAAGCTTCGAAAGGGGCCATCTTTAAACTGGTTTGGTAGTTGTTGTTGTAAGAGAACTCTGCATATGGTAAATTGTCGTCCCAACTAGATCCATAATCTAGCGCACAAGCTCTCAGCATATCCTCCAAAATCTGATTGACTCTCTCGGTCTGTCCATCCGTCTATGGATGAAAAGCTGTGCTGAACTCTAGCCTGGTACCCAAAGTTTCATGCAACTGTTTCCAGAACTTTGAGGTAAACTGGGTCCCTCTATCTGATACGATACTCCTCGGAACTCCATGCAAACATACGATCCTGGTCATGTATATCTTTGCCAACTTAGCACTGGTGTAAGTGGTCTTTACCGGGATGAAATGAGCTACCTTCGTCAATCGATCAACTACAACCCAAATTGAGTCATAGTCTGAACGAGTCCTGGGTAATCCCGTGATAAAATCCATGCCTAACTTATCCCACTTCCATTTGGGTATCGGCAATGGTTGTAACAATCCTGCTGGCTTCTGATGCTCTGCCTTTACTCTCTGACATACATCACAAACTGCTACATATTCCGCAATATCCTTCTTCATTCCGGTCCACCAAAAAATGTCTTTCAAATCCAAATACACCTTGGTATTTCCTGGGTGAATCGAATATGGTGAATCGTGTTCCTCTTGCAGAATCAACTTCCTAATCTCCGGGTCATTGGGTATGTAAACACGGTCTTCAAACCATAGGGTGTCGTGTTCATCCTCACGAAATCCTTTAGCCTTTCCTTTGCTAAGTTTCTCCTTAATAGAGGCAATCTCCTTTGTCAGTCTTCTGAGCTTCTCTGATTCTATCCATCAAAGTTGACTGAATCTCCAATGCTGCTACATAGCCTCTCGGAACTATTTCCAAACATAGGTCACGAAGATTTTCCGCTAACTCCCTTGGTATTTCTCCCGTAATTATTGTATTGACATGGCTCTTACGGCTTAATGCGTCAGCTACTATATTAGCCTTTCCGAGATGGTAATGAAATCTCATATCATAATCCTTGATGAGCTCCAACCATCTCCTTTGTCTGAGGTTTAACTCCTTCTGCATGAAAATGTATTTCAAACTCTTATGATCCGTGTACACCTCACAATGGTTTCCAATGAGGAAATGTCTCCATGTTTTCAATGCATGCACTACGGCTGCTAATTCCAAATCATGCGTAGCATAATTCAACTCCTGAGGCTTCAGTTGTCTTGAGGCATATGAAACAACTCTCCCTTCCTGCATAAGCACTGCTCCAAGTCCTACGTGAAGCGTCGCAATATACCTCATAGTCCTTGGTTTGATCTAGCAAAATCAACACTGGTGAAGTAACCAAACATTTCTTCAATTCTTGGAAACTAGCCTCACATTCCTCAGTCCAATTGAACTTGGTATCCTTCTTCAACAACTCAGTCATAGGCTTCGCAATCTTTGAGAAATTCTCAATAAATCTCCGGTAGTATCCTACGAGTCCCAGAAAACTCCGTATCTCTCCAACCGTGGTCAGTGCTTCCCATTTGGTCACGGTATCAACTTTAGTGGGATCTACTGCTATTCCTTCTCCGGATATAACGTGTCTGAGAAATCCTACTTCCTTCAGCCAAAACTCACATTTGCTGAACTTGGCATACAACTGATGTTCTCTGAGCTTCTCAAGTACCAATCGCAAATGTTCCTTATGCTCTTCTTCATTCTTCGAGTAAACCAGGATATCATCAATGAACACCACGACGAACTTATCCAAAATCTCCATAAATACTTTGTTCATCATGTTCATAAAATAGGCAGGTGCGTTAGTCAGACCAAATGACATAACGGTATACTCGTACAGCCCATACCTGGTGGTAAAAGCTGTCTTAGGTATATCCTATTCTCGAATCTTCAACTGGTGGTATCCTGATCGTAGATCGATCTTGGAAAATACCTTAGCTCCTTGCAATCGATCAAACAGATCATTGATCATTGGTAGTGGGTACTTGTTCTTGATCGTTACTTCATTCAATCGTCGATAATCTACAACCATCCTTAACGATCCATCCTTCTTCTCCACTAGAAGTATTGGCGATCCCCAAGGCGAAGAACTTGGGCGAATATATCCTTTATCCAATAACTCCTTAATCTGCTTCTTGATTTCCACCAAATCCTTTGCTGGCATCCTATATGGTCTCTTTGATATTGGCCCGGTGCCTGGCAGTAGCTCAATCAAAAACTCAATATCTCTATCCGGTGGCATGCCTGGCAACTCTTCTGGAAATACTTCAGGGAAATCCCTTACCACCGGTACTTCCTCCTGCACAACTCCTGTTAAACAATTTACTTGAGTCCCTTTTGGCACATGCCGGGATACATACTTGATCCTTCTCCCTTCAGTCGTGGTAAGCAAAATTGACTTACTAGCACATTCAATATTCCCTTCATACTTTGTTAACCAATCCATGCCTAATATCACATCCAATCCTTGGGATTCCAATACTATTAGGTCTGAGGGAAAAACATAGTTACCAATCCTTAATGGTAACCGATCACACCATCGACTAGCCAAATATTCTGCTCCAGGCGAGGTTACTAACATGGGTGACCTAAGGGCTTGGGTTGACAGGTTATACTTATCCACAAATCCCCTTGAGATGTATGAATGCGATGCACCAGTATCAAAAAGAACGAGTGCAGTAAATGACTTAACCAAAAACTTACCTATTACTGCATCAGGCTGAGCTTCAACCTCCTCCACGCTAACGTGGTTCACCTGTCCCCTGTTGAAAGGGTTCGACTTCTTCCCAGAGTTTCCATTGCTATTTCCATTTTGTATTTTAGGGCATTCATTGGCATAATGTCCGGTCTTCGAACACTTAAAGCAAGTGACTTGGCTCAGGTCTTTCTTGGCTGCGGTTGATGGGTTGGTGCGATTCTGACCGTTGCTTCCTCCATTCCCATTACCATTCTTGGTGCCATTGTGATTGTGCGAGCTACCTCCTCCATGAGTATGCTGAAAATGTCCTCCCGATCTAGGGGTAAAACGTGGCTTCTGCTGAGCTCCTAAATTGTACTTTCCTTGTCCATACTTCCTCTTGCGATTCTCAATTTGCTGCTGCTTGCCTTCAATCATAAGAGCACGGACTACCAACTCCTGGTAGTTGTTGAAGGTTGCTACCATCAACTGCATGCTCAACTCATCATTCAGTCCTTCCAGAAACTTCTCCTGCTTAGCTGCATCCGTAGCAACGTCATCTGGGGCATAACGTGCTAACTTACTAAAGTCCTCCACATACTGGCCTACTATCCGTCCTCCTTGGCGCAAGTTGCGAAACTCACGCTTCTTCATGGCCATAGCTCCTGCTGAAACATGGGAGTACGAAAAGCCTGCTGAAACTGGTCCCATGTGACAGTGTCGACAGGGAAAGTGGCAGTGAAATTCTCCCACCATGATGCTGCGGGTCCTTCAAGCTGATGTGCGGCAAACTTCACCTTCTCCACATCCGTGCATCCTGCTGTGGTCAACTCTCTAGCTGTCTTGCGGAGCCAATCATCTGCTACTATCGGCTCGGTGCTACTAGAAAACATCGGTGGATTTAGCCTAAGAAAACGGGCTAAGTGATCAACAGGTGGTGGTGGTGGGTTGTTGTTGTTGTTGTTCCCCTGGTTCTGATTCTGGACTAGCAATTGCATCAATGTGTTCTGCTACTGGATCAACTGGGTGAGCTCCGGTGGAAAGGTAAATCTGGGGTCACGTCTCGGAGGCATTTGAGGGTTTAGAAAAGATGGGAGTTAAGAATAGAGGGGGTCTAAAGAGAAAACACTACCCATATGCACATGAGGCAAAAGCAAACCATTCACTTCATTCAATCAAACAAGGGCATACAATCGATCTAACTATCGCAAAAGTGCTCGGACTACTATATTTACATGGTGGACTACTACTACTGATGAGGTAGTCTACTAGAAATATTCTTCGGTTGCAGACTCCATGATATCTGCTCCAGCTTCATCAACATAATCATCATCGCTATCATCTGGATCCGAATCGGTGTCGTCGATGATGATGTAGTCTTCCGGGCGAATCTCCTTGGGTTCTTCATCTTCATCTACTGGTGTAGGGCCTCCCATAAATATCCCGATCTTCATTGTTAAGTCGGCATTCTTGTCCACCAATACTTCAATTTCCTCTTCATAATCTTCGCGTGTAGCCTTGAGTTCTTCCTCCAGTTCCTTGATTCTTGTCTTAGCCTTCTTCAGATCTATCATGTCGGCGCACATCTGGTTCTCCTGTCGTCGAATGTGCTGGATTAACTCCTGGATAAAAGCTGCAATTGATCTATCCTTTCGGGTGCTGATCATCTCCCAGTGCTCATCTCGGCACCCACAAATCTGGTAGATAGTATCCTTGAGATCATTGCGGTAGACTTCTCCAATGCGTCCCATGGTGATTTGAGCTGCCATGCTCTTTCCTAGACTCCAAGTTGGTGCATCAAAAGAAAACTCTATGGGCTCAGTGACTGGCATGAACGTCCTTCCTGGAACTTGCACTTGAATCATCCAGCGCTCTTCTTCAGGTAAAGTGGTGTTGTAGGTTCCGGTGAAGCTTGGTACTTCTATGTTCAGGTATCTAGTGACTTCCTTCAAGTGACGTCCAAAGGGTGTATCTTCATCTGGTTGCGTGAACTTGTTCCTTGCATCCGCCATCCTAAAAGAGTAGAAAAGATGAGGAGTCAGAGGAGAAGAGAGTGAATAGTGATCTAGGTCTTTACCTTAGTGGTCGTGTCCTACAGTCAGTTTTTGCTCTGATACCATCTCTGTAGCGACCAGACCTCAGATAGTCTGATCTCTGTGCTCTGGTGTCATCCCTGGATCAGTAATTCTGACACCACACAGTACTCAGAGGATTTATAACAGAGTTGCAATCACACACTTATTACATCGAGTGTCTCAATAGAGAACTTATTACAATAAATATGGCTTAAGGCCATCTAATAATGATAACAACGGAAGGTTTGGAAGATAAGTGAGTCCATCAACTCCAACGGCATCACTGAGTATAGAACCACGACCTAAAAACTCCTTAATCATCGTCTGAAAAGTCTGCAACATTAACGTTGCAGCCCGAAACGGGTCAGCACATGGAATATGCTGGCAAGGTAACACATAGAGAGTAATGGAATGAAATAGCTATACTATATGCATATCTGGCTGGTGGAAAGCTCTATGGTTACAGTTTTGTGTAAAGCCAATTTTTCCCTACTTCAAAGGAATAAATTTATTTAACTATCATGGTAGTTGTTAAACATTGAGAATGGTTGACAGCATTCTCGATCCCAATTAAAAATATCATTAACAAAACCCAACAAAATTAATTTAGAGTAACATGTTGAGATTCACATGATAATCCAGGTACTAGATACTCAAGATTGTCCATAACCGGGGACACGGCTAACCATGATTAGTTTATTACACTCTGCAGTGGGGCCCCAAATAAATGTTCACCTTGTGCGGCTTGATTTTAGAAGCCCGGGAAAATTTATTTCGGGATTTTTGGAGTCCGTTTAGTATTTCTTTTTATTTTTCTTCTGCGCGTAATATTAAAAAAAAACGAACCGACCTACGGGCCGTGTTAGACTAGGACTCCGGCCCGACTAGGCTTTATAAGCCGGGGGGAGGCCCAGTCCCAGCCAAACCCTAGCCGAGCCGCCCCCAGCACCGCCCCGCCGCCGCCAGCGCCCGCCGCCGCCACGCCGCCCGCTGCCGACGCCGCTGCCGCCACACGCCGCCCGAGGTTCGCCACGCCTCGATTTCCACGCCGTTTTTTTAAGTTTTTTTTCGAAAAACCGTCCGGTTTTTCCGTCGTTTTTTTAAATAGATCGGTTTTTACGGTTTATTTAAATAGCGAGCGTTCGTCCATTCGTTCGTTCTAGCAAACGTTCGTCATTTTTCTTTTTCTCGGATTAAATCCGCGATTTTTCTGATCGCGATTCCTGATCCGATTTTCGTTTTAGTATAACTTTTCGCTCGTTTATCGGAATCAGGCGATTCAAGCGCCTGGAGTTTCGTACCGAAACCCTCTATCTGTTTAACCAACTTAAACAAGTTTTTGCTACTAAAAATTGCCCTAGATCCAGATTAGTAGAACGAAGTTGTTTTCTTTCGCTGTTGGACTTTCGTTGCTTCGTTCTATTTGATTCTTTTTGCAAACCGGAGTTCTTAAGTTGAACCTTCTGGTTAGATCTCTTATTTGAGTTTTACCCGTGCATTAGATGAGTACTTATTGTATGCTTGTTTGTTTGTTTGTGATAGAGTACCCGGAGTGCGCCGCTTGTTACTTCGAATCGCTAGGTTTCCCGGATCATCAGCAAGGCAAGTAACACTTTGATCATACCTTTCCTACTACCCAGTTTTATTGCCTTAGATCAATCCTCGCACATTGCATGATTAGGATCTAAATAAATTGTGGGATGGGAAGTAGTTGAGGTAGTACCTATTACCTGTTTATTATCAAACCTTTGGGAGTTACTTCTACGTTTGCTTATTATGCCATGCTATGCTAGTAGACGTGGATTGGGTGAGTGATATCCATGACAGATGTGAGTCTGTTAATTAATGGTTTATCTAAGGTGGCAACTTAAACACACATCTTGGTGGATTGAGGCACCTGGGTATTCCAGGACTTGCCTGTTTTCTTTTGGACCGCCACCCAGGCTCAAAGGGATCATGAGACTATTCATACTAGAAACTTCCGTGTGCAGCCACAAGCTATTATGGGCTCTAGCATAGTTGACTAAGTCGTGCGAACTCTTACAGTGGTAGACTAGCAGATGTAGGGGATGTAGGTGGTACGGTCTACCCGATCGTAAGGTGCTAGCGCTTCTGAAAGACTATGTATCGGTCATCCGTCTTCTCAAACACCATGTAGTGCGAGAAACCAAACAGAGGCGATCGAGTCTTGTGGGGAAAAGTGCGCAAACCGCTGCAGAGTGTAATAAACTAATCATGGTTAGCCGTGTCCCCGGTTATGGACAATCTTGAGTATCTAGTACCTGGATTATCATGTGAATCTCAACATGTTACTCTAAATTAATTTTGTTGGGTTTTGTTAATGATATTTTTAATTGGGATTGAGAATGCTGTCAACCATTCTCAATGTTTAACAACTACCATGATAGTTAAATAAATTTATTCCTTTGAAGTAGGGAAAAATTGGCTTTACGCAAAACTGTAACCATAGAGCTTTCCACCAGCCAGATATGCATATAGTATAGCTATATCATTCCATTACTCTCTATGTGTTACCTTGCCAGCATATTCCATGTGCTGACCCGTTTCGGGCTGCAACGTTAATGTTGCAGACTTTTCAGACGACGATTAAGGAGTTTTTAGGTCGTGGTTCTATACTCAGTGATGCTGTTGGAGTTGATGGACTCACTTATCTTCCAAGCCTTCCGCTGTTATCGTTATTAGATGGCCTTAAGCCATATTTATTATAATAAGTTCTCTATTGAGACACTCGATGTAATAAGTGTGTGATTGCAACTCTGTTATAAATCCTCCGAGTACTGTGTGGTGTCAGCATTACTGATCCAGGGATGACACCGGAGCACAGAGATCAGACTATTTGAGGTCTGGTCGCTACAGAAAACTACTCCATCTCACGTGATAATTGGACATGGTTTAGTTGATATGGATCACGTGATCATTTAGATGACTCGAGGGATGTCTATCTAAGTGGGAGTTCTTAAGTAATATGATTAATCGAACTTAAATTTATCATGAACTTAGTTCTAATAGTTTTGCATATCTATGTTGTTGTAGATCAATAGCTCGTGTTTAGCTCTCTGTTTTAATTTTTGATATGTTCCTAGAGAAAACTAAGTTGAAAGATGATAGTAGCAATGATGCGGACTGGGTCCGTGATCTGAGGTTTATCCTCGTTGCTGCACAGAAGAATTATGTGCTTGATGCACCACTAGGTGACAGACCTGTTGCAGGAGCAGATGTAGACGTTATGAATGTTTGACAAAGCTCGGTATGATGACTACTTGATAGTTAGTGCACCATGCTTTACGGCTTACAACCGGGACTTCAAAAATGTTTTGAACGCCACAGAGCATATAAGATGTTCCAAGAGCTGAAATTGGTATTTCAGACTCATGCCCAAGTCGAGAGGTATGAGACCTCTGACAAGTATTTTGCCTACAAGATGTAGGAGAATAGCTCAACCAGTGAGCATGTGCTCAGAATGTCTGAGTACTACAATCGCTTGAATCAAGTGGGAGCTAATCTTCCAGATAAGATAGTGATTGACAGAGTTCTCTAGTCACTATCACCAAGTTACTAGAACTTCGTGATGAACTATAATATGCAAGGGGTGACGAAAACGATTCCCCGAGCTCTTCGCGGTGATGAAATTGGCGAAGGTAGAAATCAAGAAAAGCATCAAGTGTTGATGGTTGACAAGACCACTAGTTTCAAGTAAAAGGGTAAGGGAAAGAAAGGGTACTTCAAGAAGAACGATAAGCAAGTTGCCACTCCCATAAAGAAGCCCAAAGCTAGACCCAAGCCTGAAACTGAGTGCTTCTACTGTGAAGGAAATGGTCACTGGAAGCGGAACTGCCCCAAATACATGGCGGATAAGAAGGATGGCGAAGTGAACAAAAGTATATATGATATACATGTTATTGATGTGCACTTTACTGGTATTCATAGTAGCCCCTGGTATTTGATATTGGCTCAGTTGCTATGATTAGTAACTTGAAACAAGAGTTACAAAATGAACAGAGACTAGTTGAGGGCAAGGTGACGATGTGTGTTGTAAGTGATTCCAAGGTTGATAAGATCATCATCGTACACTCCCTTTACCTTCGGGATTAGTGTTGAACCTAAAATAAATGTTATTTGATGTTCGTGTTGAGCATAATATGATTGGATCATGTTTATTGCAATACAGTTATTCATTTAAGTCAAAGAATAATTGTTATTCTGTTTACATGAATAAAACCTTCTATGGTCATACACCCAAGGTGAATGGTTTATTGAATCTCGATCGTAGTGATATACATATTTAAAACAAACAGAAGCTAGCAAACTCGCTCCCAGAATGCTCCCCCGATTGCAAGCTTCGTCGGCCGTCGGATCTACCCCTCTGGCTAGCTGCACCATTGGATCTTCACTTGCAGTTAAATCGTTTTCACCTCCCAGTCATTTTCCTTGCCCAATGACGAGTGGGCTCGTCTCAAGCTTGCATTGGCTGTCTCAGCAGCGGGTCATCTTCGGGCGGGTGAACCTTTTCTCGCACGCCGCGCGTCCCGTGGCAGGGGCGAGGAGCCCATTGGACATAACCGCACCAAACCCTAGCCTCCCGTCCACAGCCACCCACTCCTTCTCACAGCCGCCACACCATTCCTCCCTTATGCCCCTCCTCCTTCCCGGATCCCCACCACGGCCCCGACCTGCAAGCAAAGGGTGACAGTGGCGGCGCTCAGTTAGATCTGTAGGAGAGAGAAGATGAGAGGGAGAGAGAGGAGGGAGAAAGAGAGGAAGAGGAGAGGAGGCACGGTGTTGGATGGGAGAGTGGCCAACCTGGCTCGCGTTGGCTGGGGCCGCACCCCTTCCCGAAGGGCGGCGATGATGGAGGGATCCGCCGGCGCCATCCAGGCTCCCGACCGACGGACTCGCTGGGTCGCCGCCCCTTCCGTGCGGTGGGGACATCCATGGCGGCGCGGGCTGGGGACCGAGTGGCGGGGCCTGTGATGCGTTCCGGTCGAGGGATTGGTCGGGATGGCGTGGGATCTTAGCCGCTGTCGATGGATTTCTCGTAGCTTGGCTACTTGTTGCTTTGGATCCGGTACGATCCCCATCACTCCCTCTCTCTCTGAGAAAAAGCTCTTTATTTGAATGACCAAGAATCCGTGGTGTGCTCCTGAACTGCAAGGAACACTCCACTATGAAACTCACTTAAGCAGGCTGATAGATGATACCTTGTCTTGAGCCTATTTTCTCAAAATAATGAGAGGCTGAATGATTCAGAGACAGGCTGAACCATCTTTCTCACCTCATCATTTTGTTACATTTGATTACAACCCAAACCCTATGCTGAATCAGGCGAGCTCTCATTGCCGGATCACTGGCCAATCGTCGGGTTGGCGGCCACGTCAGTTCCGCACCGCTGCCAGCGACCGCCGTTCTGTTGCCTTGGATTCAGGTGTGGCATTGGCTGGGAACCGTATGGTGTTTGTCTGACGGGCCGTCTGCATCGTGGGGGTTTGGTCGGTTGACTCCAGGTATGAGCAGCTCCTGAGCTTGATGGTTGGATGTGTGCACACATGTAACGGGGTATCATGGTCATGTTGCTTGGTGTGCAGAGGCAACCTCATTTTTGGACCAAAAAGAGGGGCGATGACGATGATGACTGGCTGAAACAATCATGTCTTGAGAAATCAAGACAGCCTTGGCTTGTGGGACTAAATAGAGCTGAAAAAGTCGGTGTCACGTTGGAGTTACCCTTAGAGCCTACCCTTACCTCTGTTGTAGCCTACTCAATTTTATTACGGATGTTGGATGATCTGTGCCTTGGACGGTCGTTCTGATGAGTGATACTCTGGGACCAGGTCTATTTCAACACACACGAACCCATTGACCTCCCATGTTCCCGGGGAGTGTTGCATGTCAGAAAAGTTAGGGTTTGTGTCACACAAAGTTCTGCATTGACACTTAGAAAGTAAGTGAGAAGCAATATGCCATTTTTTGAGGCTATCTACAATCCCGTTAAAAGGCAACTGCTAAACACTGAAGGGCAATGGAACTCAATTTGTTGGTATCGCAGTTTGATAAATTGTATTAGTGGTATTTCTTGGATTTATACAAGAAAAACAAAAATAGCTACCTTTGTGTGAATTACAGTGCTAATTATCAGTTCTTTGTATCAGACATGAATGGACAAATTCAAGATTTCCTTTCACCTAGGCTTGGTTAGTTGGCCACTTCAATTCCCACTTTGTGTCATGTAATCTTGATGTCGATCCTTCGACATTACATACAGAATATGATGCATTATGTAGAAGTTACTATTGGTCAAAAAAATTCTGGATACGACACCTACTTACTCCTATTCACATTATGTCGAAGTTGTTGGGGAACGTAGAAATTTCAAAAAAAATCCTACGTACACGCAAGATCATGGTGATGCATAGCAACGAGAGGGGAGAGTGTAATCCACGTACCCTCGTAGACCGACAGCGGAAGCGTTATGACAACGCGGTTGATGTAGTCGTACGTCTTCACAGCCCGACCGATCAAGCACCGAAACTACGACACCTCCGAGTTTTAGCACACGTTCAGCTCGATGACGATCCCCGGACTCCGATCTAGCAAAGTGTCAGGGAAGAGTTCCGTCAGCACGACGGCGTGGTGACGATCTTGATGTTCTACCGTCGCAGGGCTTCGCCTAAGCACCGCTACAATATTATCGAGGAGTATGGTGGAAGGGGGCACCGCACACGGCTAAGAAAACGATCACGTGGATCAACTTGTGTGTCTAGGGGTGCCCCCTGCCCCCGTATAAAAAGGAGCAAGGGGAGGAGGCTGGCCAGCCCTAGGGCGCGCCAAGGAGGAGTCCTCCTCCTCCTAGTAGGAGTAGGACTCCCCTCTTTCCTACTCCTACTAGGAGGGGGAAACGAAGGGGGAGAGGGAGAAGGAAAGGGGGGCGCCGCCCCCCTCTCCTAGTCCAATTCGGACCAGAGGGGGAGGGGGCGCGCGGCCCACCCTAGCCTCCCCTCTCTCTCCACTAGGGCCCATAAGGCCCATTACTTCTCCCGGGGGGGTTCCGGTAACCCTCCGGCACTCCGGTTTTCTCCGAAATCACCCGAAACACTTCCGGTGTCCGAATATAGCCGTCCAATATATAAATCTTTATGTCTCGACCATTTCGAGACTCCTCCTCATGTCCGTGATCACATCCGGGACTCCGAACTAACTTCGGTACATCAAAACTCATAAACTCATAATATAACTGTCATCGAAACCTTAAGCGTGCGGACCCTACGGGTTCGAGAACAATGTAGACATGACCGAGACACGTCTCTGGTCAATAACCAATAGCGGAACCTGGATGCTCATATTGGCTCCCACATATTCTACGAAGATCTTTATCGGTCAGACTGTATAACAACATACGTTGTTCCCTTTGTCATCGGTATGTTACTTGCCCGAGATTCGATCGTCGGTATCTCAATACCTAGTTCAATCTCGTTACCGGCAAGTCTCTTTACTCGTTTCGTAATACATCATCTCGCAACTAACTTATTAGTTGCAATGCTTGCAAGGCTTATGTGATGTGCATTACTGAGAGGGCCCAGAGATACCTCTCCGACAATCGGAGTGACAAATCCTAATCTCGAAATATGCCAACCCAACATGTACCTTTGGAGACACCTGTAGAGCTCCTTTATAATCACCCAGTTACGTTGTGACGTTTGGTAGCACACAAAGTGTTCCTCCGGCAAACGGGAGTTGCATAATCTCATAGTCATAGGAACATGTATAAGTCATGAAGAAAGCAATAGCAACATACTAAACGATCGGGTGCTAAGCTAATGGAATGGGTCATGTCAATCACATCATTCTTCTAATGATGTGATCTTGTTAATCAAATAACAACTCTTTTGTTCATGGTTAGGAAACATAACCATCTTCGATTAACGAGCTAGTCAAGTAGAGGCATACTAGTGACACTCTGTTTGTCTATGTATTCACACATGTATTATGTTTCCGGTTAATACAATTCTAGCATTAATAATAAACATTTATCATGATATAAGGAAATAAATAATAACTTTATTATTGCCTCTAGGGCATATTTCCTTCAGTCTCCCACTTGCACTAGAGTCAATAATCTAGTTCGCATCGCCATGTAATTCAACACTAATAGTTCACATCACCATGTGATTAACACCCATAGTTCACATCGTCATGTGATCTATACCCAAAGGGTTTACTAGATTGAGTAATCTAGTTCACATTGTTTATGTGATTAACACCCAAAGAGTACTAAGGTGTGATCATGTTTTGCTTGTGAGATAATTTTAGTCAATGGGTCTGCCACATACAGATCCGTAAGTATTTTGCGAATTCTATGTCTACAATGCTCTGCACGGAGCTACTCTAGCTAATTGCTCCGACTTTCAATATGTATCTAGATCAAGACTTAGAGTCATCCAGATCTATGTCAAAACTTGCATCGACGTAACTTTTTACGACGAACCTTTTGTCACCTCCATAATTGAGAAATATTTCCTTATTCAACTAAGGATAATTTTGACCGATGTCCAGTGATCTACTCTTAGATCACTATTGTACTCCCTTGCTTAACACAGTGTAGGGTATACAATAGATCTGCTACACATAATGGCATACTTTATAGAACCTATGGCTGAGGCATAGGGAATGACTTTCATTCTCTTTCTATCTTCTGCCGTGGTCGGGCTTTGAGTCTTACTCAATTTCACACCTTGTAACACAGCCTAGAACTCTTTCTTTGATTGTTCCATTTTTGGACTACTTCAAAATATTGTCAAGGTATGTACTCATTGAAAAAAACTTATCAAGCGTCTTGATCTATCTCTATAGATCTTGATGCTTAATATGTAAGCAGCTTCACCGAGGTCTTTCTTTGAAAAACTTCTTTCAAAGCACTCCTTTATGCTTTGCAGAATAATTCTACATTATTTCCGATCAACAATATGTCATTCACATATACTTATCAGAAATGCTGTAGTGCTCCCACTCACTTTCTTGTAAATACAGGCTTCACCGCAAGTCTGTATAAAACTATATGCTTTGATAATCTCATCAAAGCGCATATTCCAACTCCGAGATGCTTACACCAGTCCATAGATGGATCGCTGGAGCTTGCAATTTTGTTGGCACCTTTAGGATTGACAAAACCTTCTGGTTGTATCATATACAACTCTTCTTTAATAAATCCATTCAGGAATGCAGTTTTGTTTATCCATTTGCCAGATTTCATAAAATGCGGGAATTGCTAACATGATTCGGACATACTTAAGCATAGATACGAGTGAGAAACCCTCATCGTAGTCAACACCTTGAACTTGTCGAAAATCTTTTTGCGACAATTCTAGCTTTGTAGATAGTAACACTACTTATCAGCGTCCGTCTTCCTCTTGAAGATCCATTTAATCTCAATGTCTCGCCAATCATTGGGCAAGTCAATCAAAGTCCATACTTTGTTCTCATACATGGATCTCATCTCAGATTTCATGGCCTCAAGCCATTTCGCGGAATCTGGGCTCATCATTGCTTCCTCATAGTTCGTAGGCTCGTCATGGTCAAGTAACATGACCTCCAGAACTGGATTACCGTACCACTCTGGTGCGGATCTCACTCTGGTTTACCTACGAGGTTCGGTAGTAACTTGATCTGAAGTTACATGATCATCATCATTAGCTTCCTCACTAATTGGTCTAGTAGTCACAGGAACAGATTTCTGTGATGAACTACTTTCCAATAAGGGAGCAGGTACAGTTACCTCATCAAGTTCTACTTTCCTCCCACTCACTTCTTTCGAGAGAAACTCCTTCTCTAGAAAGGATCCATTCTCAGCAATGAATAACTTGCCTTCGGATTTGTGATAGAAGGTGTACCCAACAGTCTCCTTTGGGTATCCTATGAAGACATATTTCTCTGATTTGGGTTTGAGCTTATCAGGATGAAACTTTTTCATAGAAGCATCACAACCCCAAATTTTAAGAAACGACAACTTTGGTTTCTTGCCAAACCACAGTTCAGATTGTGTCGTCTCAACGGACTTAGATGGTGCCCTTTTAAATGTGAATGCAGCTGTCTTTAATGCATAACCGCAAAACAATGTTGGTAAATCTGTAAGAAACATCATAGATTGCACTATATCCAATAAAGTACGGTTATGACGTTCGGACACACCATTATGCTGTGGTGTTCCAGGTGGCACGAATTTGTGAAAATATTCCACATAGTTTTAATTGAAGACCAAACTCGTAACTCAAATATTTGTCTCTGCAATCAGATCGTAGAAACCATATTTTTCTTTTTACGATGATTTTCCACTTCACTCTGAAATTCTTTGAACTTTTCAAATGTTTCAGACTTATGTTTCATCAAGTAGATATACCCATATCTGCTCAAATCATATGTGAAGGTCAGAAAATAACGATACCCGCCACGAGCTTCAACACTCATTGGATCGCATACATCAGTATGTATTATTTCCAATAAGTCCGTTGCTCGCTCCATTGTTTCGGAGAACGGAGTCTTTAGTCATCTTGACCATAAGGCATGGTTCGCAAGCACCAAGTGATTCATAATCAAGTGATTCCAAAATCCCATCAGCATGGAGTTTCTTCATGCGCTTTACACCAATATGACCTAAACGGCAGTGCCACAAATAAGTTGCACTATCATTATTAACTTCGCATCTTTTGGTTTCAATATTATGAATATGTGTATCACTACGATCGAGATCCAATGAACTATTTTCATTGGGTGTGTAACAATATAAGGTTTTATTCATGTAAACAGAACAACAATTTATTCTCTTACTTAAATGAATAACCGTATTACAATAAACATGATCAAATCATATTCATGCTCAACGCAAACACCAAATAACACTTATTTAGGTTCAACATTAATCCCGAAAGTATAGGGAGTGTGCGATGATGATCATATCAATCTTGGAACCATTTCCAACACACATCGTCACTTCACCCTTAACTAGTCTCTGGTTATTCTGCAACTCCCGCTTCGAGTTACTAATCTTAGCAACTGAACTAGTATCAAATACTGAGGGGTTGCTATAAACACTAGTAAAGTACACATCAATAACATGTATATCAAATATACTTATGTTCACTTTGCCATCCTTCTTATCCGCCAATCACTTGGGGTAGTTCCGCTTCCAGTGACCAGTCCCTTTGTAGTAGAAGCACTTAGTCTCACGCTTAGGACCAGACTTGGGCTTCTTCACTTGAGCAGCAACTTGCTTGCTGTTCTTCTTGAAGTTCCCCTTCGTCCCTCTGCCCTTTTCTTGAAACTAGTGGTCTTGTCTACCATCAACACATGATGTTTTTATCGATTTCTACCTTCCTCAATTTCAGCATTACGAAGAGCTTGGGAATCGTTTCCGTTATCCCTTGCATATCATAGTTCATCACGAAGTTTTGTTAACTTGGTGATGGTGACAAGAGAATTCTATCAATCACTATTTTATCTGGAAGATTAACTCCCACTTGATTCAAGCAATTGTAGTACCCAGACAATCTGAGCGCAAGCTCACTAGTTGAGCGTTTCTCCTCCATCTTTTAGCTATAGAACTTGTTGGAGACTTCATATCTGTCAACTCGGGTATTTGCTTGAAATATTAACTTCAACTCCTGGAACATCTCATATGGTCCATGACATTCAAACGTCTTTGAAGTCCCGATTCTAAGCCGTTAAGCATGGTGCACTAAACTATCAAGTAGTCATCATATTGAGCTAGCCAAACGTTCATCACGTCTACATCTGCTCCTGCAATAGGTCTGTCACCTAGCGGTGCATCAAGGACATAATTCTTCTGGGCAGCAATGAGGATAAACCTCAGATCACGGATCCAATCTGCATCATTGCTACTAACATCTTTCAACACAATTTTCTCTAGGAACATATCAAAATAAACATATGTAAGCAACAACGCGAGCTATTGATCTACAACATAGATATGCTAATACTACCAGGACTAAGTTCATGATAAATTAAGTTCAATTAATCATATTACTTAAGAACTCCCACTTAGATAGACATCCCTATAATCCTCTAAGTGATCACGTGATCCAAATCAACTAAACCATGTCCGATCATCACGTGAGATGGAGTAGTTTCAATGGTGAACATCACTATGTTGATCATATCTACTATATGATTCACGCTCGACCTTTCAGTCTTCGTGTTCCGAGGCCATATCTGTTATATGCTAGGCTCGTCAAGTTTAACCTGAGTATTCCGGATGTGCAACTGTTTTGCACCCGTTGTATTTGAACGTAGAGCCTATCACACCCGATCATCACATGGTGTCTCAGCACGAAGAACTTTCGCGACGGTGCATACTCAGGGAGAACACTTGTACCTTGATAATTAGTGAGAGATCATCTTATAAAGCTACCGTCGAACTAAGCAAAATAAGATGTATAAAAGATAATCATCACATGCAATCAAAATATGTGACATGATATGGCCATCATCATCTTGTGCCTTTGATCTCTATCTCCAAAGTATCGTCATGATTTCCATCATCACCGGCATGACACCATGATCTCCATCATCTTGATCTATATCAATGTGTTGTCACATGGTCGTCTCGCCAACTACTGCTCTTGCAACTATTGCTATCGCATAGCGATAAAGTAAAGCAATTATTTGGCGCTTGCATCTTATGCAATAGAGAGACAATCATAAGGCTTTTGCTAGTTGCCGATAACTTCAACAAAACTTGATTATCTCATAGAACAACTTATATCTCATCACGTCTTGACCATATCACATCACAACATGCCCTGCAAAAACAAGTTAGATGTCCTATACTTTGTTGTTGCAAGTTTTACGTGGCTACTACGGGCTTAGCAAGAACCGTTCTTACCTACGCATCAAAACCACAACGATAGTTTGTCAAGTTGGTGCTGTTTTAACCTTCGCAAGGATCGGGCGTAACCACACTCAGTTCAACTAAAGTTGGAGAAACTGACACCCGCCAGCCACCTGTGTGCAAAGCACGTCGGTAGAACCTGTCTCGCGTAAGCGTACGCGTAATGTTGGTCCGGGCCGCTTCATCCAACAATACCGCCGAACCAAAGTATGACATGCTGGTAAGCAGTATGACTTATATCGCCCACAACTCACTTGTGTTCTACTCGTGCATATAAAATTAACACATAAAACCTAGGCTCCGATGCCACTGTTGGGGAACGTAGTAATTTCAAAAAAATTCCTACGTACACGCAAGATCATGGTGATGCATAGCAACAAGAGGGGAGAGTGTAATCTACGTACCCTCGTAGACCGACATCGGAAGCGTTATGACAACGCGGTTGATGTAGTCGTACGTCTTCACGGCCCGACCGATCAAGCACCGAAACTACGGCACCTCCGAGTTTTAGCACACGTTCAGCTCGATGACGATCCCCGGACTCCGATCCAGCAAAGTGTCGGGGAAGAGTTCCGTCAGCACGACGGCGTGGTGACGATCTTGATGTTCTACCGTCGCAGTGCTTCGCCTAAGCACCGCTACAATATTATCGAGGAGTATGGTGGAAGGGGGCACCGCACTCGGCTAAGAAAATGATCACGTGGATCAACTTGTGTGTCTAGGGGTGCCCCCTGCCCCCATATATAAAGGAGCAAGGGGAGGAGGCCGGCCGGCCCTAGGGTGCGCCAAGGAGGAGGAGTCCTCCTCCTAGTAGGAGTAGGACTCCCCTCTTTCCTACTCCTACTAGGAGGGGGAAAGGAAGGGGGAAAGGGAGAAGGAAAGGGGGGCGGCGCCCCCCTCTCCTAGTCCAATTCGGACCAGAGGGGGAGGGGGCGCGCGGCCCACCCTGGCCGCCCCTCTCTCTCTCCACTAGGGCCCATAAGGCCCATTACTTCTCCCGGGGGGTTCCGGTAACCCTCCGGCACTCTGGTTTTCTCCGAAATCACCCGGAACACTTCCGGTGTCCGAATATAGCCGTCCAATATATCAATCTTTATGTCTCGACCATTTCGAGACTCCTCCTCATGTCCGTTATCACATCCGAGACTCCGAACTAACTTCGGTACATCAAAACTCATAAACTCATAATATAACTGTCATCGAAACCTTAAGCGTGCGGACCCTACGGGTTCGAGAACAATGTAGACATGACCAAGACACGTCTCCGGTCAATAACCAATAGCGGAACCTAGATGCTCATGTTGGCTCCCACATATTCTACGAAGATCTTTATCGGTCAGACCGCGTAACAACATACATTGTTCCCTTTGTCATCGATATGTTACTTGCCTGAGATTCGATCGTCGGTATCTCAATACCTAGTTCAATCTCGTTACCGGCAAGTCTCTTTACTCGTTTTTTATTACATCATCTCGCAACTAACTTATTAGTTGCAATGCTTGCAAGGCTTATGTGATGTGTATTACCGAGAGGGCCCAGAGATACCTCTTCGACAATCGGAGTGACAAATCCTAATCTCGAAATATGCCAACCCAACATGTACCTTTGGAGACACCTATAGATCTCCTTTATAATCACCCAGTTACGTTGTGACGTTTGGTAGCACACAAAGTGTTCCTCCGGCAAACGGGAGTTGCATAATCTCATAGTCATAGGAACATGTATAAGTCATGAAGAAAGCAATAGCAACATACTAAACGATCGGGTGCTAAGCTAATGGAATGGGTCATGTCAATCACATCATTCTTCTAATGATGTGATCTCGTTAATCAAATAACAACACTTTTGTTCATGGTTAGGAAACATAACCATCTTCAATTAACGAGCTAGTCAAGTAGAGGCATACTAGTGACACTCTGTTTGTCTATATATTCACACATGTATTATGTTTCCGGTTAATACAATTCTAGCATGAATAATAAACATTTATCATGATATAAGGAAATAAATAATAACTTTATTATTGCCTCTATGGCATATTTCCTTCAGAAGTTGCATAAGGCAGAACAATAATAAGAACATTTGTCAGTTTTCTCATGTGCAGGTTCAGCAGCGGGCAATGCTCAAGAAAGAGTTGGCGCACATCATATATATACATATGTTGTCGTGTCTTAATAAATGGAGATGAGCAGAAGTAGAGATGAGATATCTATCCGACTGTCATCCTTCCAAGACTTGGGTTTGTCATCTCTGTCATCGTCCGCCTCCGCTTCCTTCGTTGGTTGTTGTTTCTTTGTACACTGCTGTAGTTTAGAGATCATAATATATTTTCCATGGATACAATTGAATACGACACCCAATTTGCTATATAATTGTTCAGCTCTCTCTCATAGCGATTCATACAAAATATCATGCATAGTGGTCCCAACTTAAGTAGAATATAACCATGGGATTGTTCAAACTTTGCTTGTGTTTCATAGGGCACCATAACTCTAATCCGACATGAGCAGTGCAACCACGACAATGAGCAGTGGAACTGCAAGATAGAGATAGATACAAGTAGAATATAACTGGTCATATTTCTAAAATGATCACACTACTTATGGTGCCGGAAGAGAAGGCATCAGTGATAGTGGGCTTGGTGATGAGGGCATCAATACGAAGAGATTAATTCACAACTTTGTTCTTGATAGGTTGTACAAATATACAAGGTACTACTGTTTCCTTTTATGTTTAAATAGCTTTGTGAGTACAATTATATGAAAATTCTGCGATTCATGGTGCGGAAGCGGGCATCTTTGTTTTCCTGACCAAAAATACTTAGTTTCATGCCTCCATGGTATAATTTGAGGCACAGTCCAATAAGAGATTCCTACTTAGCTAGCTAATATATAATGTTTGACGGTACTGTCTTGTGTTGTAAATACAAAATATGCTACATGAGCATTACTTTTATTTTGAATTTAATTTTGTGTTTGAGCCTCTTTTACATATTAAGTGTAATATCACAGACTTTCTTCTTTCAGGGTTAACTGGCCATGCAAAAACTGTTGTGAGGCATTAAATGGTACTCCCTCTGTAAACTAATATAAGAGCGTTTAGATCACTATTTTAGTATTCTAAACACTCTTATATTAGTTTACGGAGGGAGTACTATATGTTTTTGGCTTGCTTTTTTCACTTTTGTCCTTTCTAAAGTGGAATAAGAAAAGAAAGTCAAAACAGGCTCAACCATGACTACTCTGCTCTTGTGATCACCAATTTCTGCTCCATTGCGCGCAAGAAAGTAGTGACTATTTATTTTCTTAAACAATATGTCCAGCGCTACCTGTCCTGCTAATATTCCTTTATGGATGTATCGCACAAATTTCAGTTATTGGATATGAAATGTAGGTTCTCTACTCAGAGCTTGGTCCAATGGTCAATGCAGCTCTATGTTGTTCTATCTTGCTATTGGGCTCTTTTTTCGTTACTTAAAATGGTCAGATATCTCTGATGTTAAATTCATGGTTGATTGCTTATATCCAAAATAACTATGTTAGTACACTGAAGCCAATTTCTACATTGTTAGTGAAGTTGGCTAAATTTAGTCCAACATTTCCAGTATGTATCCTCTTTTGCTATCAATGTTAATTCTGCCATAAGCATATTACTCTCCTAGCATTTTTTTTCTTTTGATGAAAAACACAGACACTTGTTCAGTTTTTTACTACATAGAAAAAGATAAGTTCAAGTTGGTTTCTAATGTTCATGTCGGCCTTTGCCTAAGCAAAAAAAGGTAACGAATTTATATTGTAATCTGGTTTTTAGTTTCTCTTTGATTCAACCTTTTTTGTGTGCTGTCTAACTGTTAGATTGTCTGGAACATCTCGGAACAACCTTTTGTGTCCTCGATATTATCTCGTTTCCTGAACAATATTATTTTATTTGCTTTATCTGCCACCATGAATTCCTAGAGTTCCTTTATGTCCTTCCAATTGACATTCTTAGATGTGATTCTATTAGAAATTTTGTGCCATGACAGAAGTAATGGTTGATTGCTCTGGTTTAGCCTTTATGCCAGTTGTTGCCGAGGGTCCAGTTTCTCATTTTTCAGAATTTGTAGTAGCAGGGATGTGTATAATATGGATAACTGAACTAGTGTTTTGGGGTTTCAGTGCAGGACTGCTTCTTGCTCGATTAGTTAGATCAACTGGTGTTTGGAGATTTCAGTGCGAGTGATGTTCCAGTTTCGATTGCAGGGCTTCGAGATGCACCATGAGGATTGAAACAAGTCTTATATAGGGCTGCTAAATTATTATGCTTTTGGTCTTTTCTGAATTTAGTTAGCATAAATACTTCCAGAATACCTCTTATAATATGGAAGTCTGTTGGTAACAACACTGATTTTGCCAGTTTGTGGAACATGCTTCATTTTTGCAGGTAAAAGAAGGAAGAGCACATTGGAGAAAAAGGCAGCAGGACGGATTCTCTAAGCTTTCTCAAATGTTTGAACAATTAGAAGATAGTTACAATCATTTTTCTCTTGCCTTATTACATCTTGATGTTAATAGGCTTTGGAAGGTACTATGCGCCCCGTTCAAGGTTTACAGAATTTGCACCATCCTATTACAGTTTGTTCTGATGACATAATTGACCAGTTTTTCCTTGAGTAAATCAATATTGTGGCTTCTACTCCTTTGTGCATTGTTACATAGAGTTATATAATTGTGAAGGTGTGTACACATCAACATATAATTCCCATGATCCTATTACAGTGTGTTCTGATGATAATATTGAGCAGCTCTTACTTGAGTAAATTGTGCAGCTCTTCCTTGAGTAAATTAGTTTTGAAGTTACTAAGTCTTTATGCATTCCGATACAGCTCTACTAAAATACTACTTTCTTATGCCCATTTTAAACCGATACCCGACTTTACATCATTTCTATTCTCATCCATTCTCCTGAATTTTAGTCCACTTCAGCAATGCTATGACCTGACACTTCATGTATATATATATATATATATATGAAAAAATGACCACAATTTTTTTGTTGTGATTTGGTCAATCCTCGGCGTTTCGATTCCTACCAATCTCTCCTTTGTTTGGAAAGTGATGCCACCCGAAGGGCTGCAAGCCCAAGACAACATTGGTAATATCCTTCGCATATTTGGAAGGCGCGGAACAATATCATTTCAACTTAGCCAGGTGCTGGCCCAAGGATGTTATTTCTCGCTGATGTTTTATTTAATTATTTTAAAACGAGGCAAAAGACTTCCATTTTCATTGGCTTAGAAGATAGTGAGAATTGCCTGGTTAATTGAGGAAAACCAGGCTAAAACCAATACAACTCAACCCACACAACATGGGTACCACCGGCCAACCTGGCCACATGCTAACAGATGGCTACACACGCGAACAATTGACAACTCCGACGAGCTTCACAAGGGAAATATGCAGGATTTGCGCTGATCATGCAATCCGCAAATAACCACCGAGTGTCTATCATCATCACCACCTGGACTCCCTCAGAAATCAACACCCCCGAAACGGCCGCCTCGGCGAACCACATCGTTCACATGAATTGTAGACAACTTTGTTGCTGATGTGAATATCTCTGGATGTGATGTCCGTCATTCACATCTTATAGATAATATAACTCTGTGCTAGCAAATTAGAATTTGTATATACATCTCATTATAGACAACAAAATATACCATGTTTTTCCTACTAAAGAGGATTAGATTTGTTACATACATTTTGTTTCAAACAGAACTCTATGTTACCAAATTTAATTGTGTATATACATCTAATTGTTGATAACAAGCCCTGTTTTTTCATATAAGAAAGATTAAATTTGTTGTCATATGTGTGTACCTGTAACTATATCAACTAAACCATGGATTTCTTTTCATCGCTAACATGGAATCAGCAGGTCTCTGCGCCATTTGGCGCAACAGATGGTTTAGTTGAAGGTTCTTGCAGCATGAAACTATTTTCATCGACAACATGTCTTCAGCGGGTCTCTGCGCCATTTGGCGCAATGGGTCAACTAGTTCATAATATTGATGCCAAAAGATGCAAAGTTGATAATGATAGTTCAACATATTTGTGGCACTGCCATTTAGGTCATATTGGTGTAAAGCACATGAAGAAACTCCATGCTGATGAGCTTTTTGAATCACTTGATTATGAATCACTTGATGCTTGCGAACCATGCCTCATGGGCAAGATGAATAAGACTCCATTCTCCGAAACAATGGAGCGAGCAACTGACTTATTGGAAATAATACATATTGATGTATGCGGTCCGATGAGAGTTGAGGCTCACGGTGGGTATCATTATTTTCTGACCTTCACAGATGATTTGAGCAGATATAGGTATATCTACTTAATGAAACATAAGTCTGAAACATTTGAAAAGTTCAAAGAATTTCAGAGTGAATTTGAGAATCATCGTAACAAGAAAATAAAGTTTCTATGATCTGATCGCGGAGGCGAATATATGAGTTACGAGTTTCGCCTTCATTTGGAACAATGTGGAATAGTTTCGCAACTCACGCCACCTGGAGCACCACAGCGTAATGGTGCCACTATCGTTTTGGGGTTATGCATTAGAGACAGCTGCATTCATGTTAAATAGGGCACCGTCTAAAAATCTGTTGAGATGACACCGTATGAACTGTGGTTTAGCAAGAAACCTAAGATGCCGTTTCTTAAAGTTTGGGGTTGCGATGCTTATGTGAAAAAGTTTCAGCCTGATAAGCTCAAACCCAAATCGGAGAAGTGCGTCTTCATAGGGTACCCAAAAGAAACTGTTGGGTACACCTTCTATCACAGATTCGAAGGCAAGATCTTTGTTCCTATGACTGGATCCTTTCTAGAGAAGGAGTTTCTCTTGAAAGAAGTGAGTGGGACGAAAGTAGAACTTGATGAGGTAATTGTACCTTCTCTCGAATTGGAAAGTAGCTCATCACTGAAATCAGTTCCAGTGATGCCTACACCAATTAGTGAGGAAGTTAATGATGACGATCATGAAACTTCAGATCAAGTTGCTACCGAACCTCGTAGGTCAACTAGAGTACGATCCGCACCAGAGTGGTTTGATAATCCTATTCTAGAAGTCATGTTACTAGACCATGATGAACCTCCGAACTATGATGAAGCGATGATGAGCCCAGATTCTGATAGATGGCTTAAGGCCATGAAATCTGAGATAGAATCCATGTATCAGAACAAAGTGTGGACTTTGGTGGACTTGCCCGATGATCGGCAAGCCATTGAGAATAACTGGATCTTCAAGAGGAAGACGGACACTGATAGTAGTGTTACTATATACAAAGCTCGACTTGTCAAAAAGGGTTTTTGACAAGTTCAAGATGTTGACTACAATGAGATTTTCTCACTTGTATCGATGCTTAAAGTCTGTCCGAATGATGTTAACAATTGCCACATTTTATGAAATTTGACAAATGGATATCAAAACTGTATTCCTTAATGGATTTATTAAAGAAGAGTTGTATATGATACAACCAGAAGGTTTTGTCAATCCTAAAGCTGCTAACAAGATGTGCAAGCTCCAGTGGTCCATCTATGGACTGGTGCAAGCATCTCGGAGTTGGAATACACGCTTTGATAAGTTGATCAAAGCATATAATTTTATACAGACTTGCGGTGAAGCCTGTATTTACAAGAAAGTGAGTGGGACTGTGGGAGCACTACAACCTTTCTGATAAGTATATGTGAATGACATATCGTTGATCAGAAATGATGTAGAATTTTCTGGAAAGCATGAAGGAGTGGTTCAAAGGAGTTTTTCAAAGAAAGACCTCGGTGAAGCTGCTTACATATTGGGCGTCAAGATCTATAGAGATAGATCAAGATGCTTGATAAGATTTTCCAATGAGTACATACCTTGACAAGATTTTTGAAGTAGTTCAAAATGGAACAGTCAAAGAAGGAGTTCTTACCTGTATTGCATGGTGTAAAGTTGAGTAAGACTCAAAACACGACCACGACAGAAAATAGAAAGAGAATGAAAGTCATTCCCTATGCCTCAGCCATAGGTTCTATAAAGTATGCTATGCTATGTATCAAACCTATTGTGTACCTTTCCATGAGTTTGGCAAGGGGGTACGATATTGATCCAAGAGTGGATCAATTGACAGCGGTCAAAATTATCCTTAGAAGACTAAGGAGATATCTCGGTTATGGAGGTGATAAAGAGTTCGTCGTAAAGAGTTACGCAGATGCAAGCTTTTACACCGATCCATATGACTCTGAGTCTCAATGTGGATACATATAGAAAGTGGGAGCAATTAGCTAGAGTAGATCCATGCAGAGCATTGTAGACATAGAAAATTTGCAAAATACATATGGTTATGAATGTGACAGACTCATTGATTAAGCTTCTCTCACAAGCAAAACATGATCACACCTTAGTACTCTTTGGGTGTTAATCACATAGCGATGTGAACAAGATTATTGACTCTAGTAAAACCCTTTGGGTATTAGTCATATGGCGATGTGAACTATTGGTGTTAAATCACATGGTGATGTGAACTAGATTATTGACTCTAGTGCAAGTGGGAGACTAAAGGAAATATGCCCTAGAGGCAATAATAAAGTTGTTATTTATATTTCCTTATATCATGATAAATGTTTATTATTCATGCTAGAATTGTATTAACCGGAAATTTAGTACATGTGTGAATACATAGACAAAATATAGTGTCCCTAGTATGCCTCTACTTGACTAGCTCGTTAATCAAATATGGTTATGTTTCCTGACCATAGACATGTGTTGTCATTTGATGAAATGTGTCGGTGTACAAAAGTAGGGGTCCTTTTTGTACCCCTTTATTTGTGCGTGGGCAGTCGCAGCCACACGTCTACGGCCGCGCTGGGCATGACAGAAGACAAAGGCCCTGCGAGGCCTAGATAGGAACCAAGAAACAAGACAACAGCAAGGCGCCTTGCCGAGGATGCCCACAAGGCCCCGGCAAGGCTCCTGCCAAAGATACCCACGAGGCCCCGGCAAGACTCTTGCCGAGGGCGCCCACAAGGCCCCAGCAAGGCCCTTGCCGGGAAGATCAGCAAGACCGCGGTAAGGCCTTGCCGCCCCATCGCCACCCCAGCTCAGCGGCCGACCGACCAACTAAGCAGGTACCCACATGGCAGCACGTGGCTCCTAAGCCAACTAGTCAAGCACATACATGGTGGCATGCAGATCTTCGCGAAGACCCTGCCACCACGCCAGCTCAACAACCTACCTGCCTACATGGCGCTGCATGCCTCGTTGGCCTGGACACGTGTCGAAGCAAGGCGTAGTGGCGACGGACGGGATGGGCTTCGTTGCCATCCCCAATAAAGCAAGAGGACACCAAAGTAGCGCATTTAATGTGTTTTGTCCCATAATGTCAGGCGATAAACTCGACTACTGTACAACTTTGCACCTCATGCGCGCCACTGTGGCAGCCCCTTTGACTATAAAAGGAAGCCTGCGGCATACTGTGAGGGGATTCAAACATTTTGGACCCTGCATGCTTTGTAGCTAGTACAAGAACACCAGATAAACACAAACCAGCGAGAGTAGGGTATTACACATGATTTGCGGCCCAAACCTGGATAAACTCCCCCCCTGCGTTGATCTTCTAAACCCGCTCTTTTTACAGCCCCGCGCCCCAGCAACCATAGTAGGGATTCCCTTTGATCCCATAGGTGTCGTTCCTGAGCCCCGACATCTTTGGCGCACCAGGTAGGGGAGGGCAAGCTGTGAAAATCTGGTTTTGAAGTCAACTTATCAACTCCATCATCGCGGTGGCCCGAGAAGAGAAGGCGGCATCAATCAGCCGCATGCTGGTGCCGTCCGCGGCAACAACGATCATCTGCGTGGCCGCAAAAAGCTAAGTCGCGCAAAACTTTGAGTAATTCCCTTTTCGTTTATAGAGTTATTTTCCTCGAAAGATCTCGCTCTTGGTATGGAAAACCTGCATGCGATGGGACCCTCCCGCTATTAGCAACACCCTAGTTCTGTTTCGAGTCCGCTCAACTGTTCGAGCGGCCGTGTTCACATTAGCAGGGTGGCATATCCGCTATTGGCAACGCCCTTGTCCTATTTCGAGTCTGCTCAACAGTTCAAGCGGTCGCGCTGAGAGCGGCAAGGTGGTTCGCCCGACAGCGAGCGCACCCGACAGGCCGCTGAGGATCCGTCCTCAATGCGTCGCGGCTTGGGTTTACGCGCCGGCAAGCCTGTACAACTAAGAGTAGGGCCTACATACCAAGAAAAATCGAACAGGAAAATAGCATGCATCGTTTCAAAAAGTATTGCAGAGTTATATTACATCAATTTTTGTTGTGGTTCTAACTTAAGATAAAATCGTCTTGGTCATGAACTCGCAGCGGCAAAGAGAAGTGGGGCGCCTAGTCTCGGCGCTGGCCCTCCACCCTCCGGACCCCGTCGACGCGATTGTTGATGGGCTCGATACGCTCCTCGTGCGCCGTGAGGTCCACATCCTCCGGCAAGATCTCCAGCGCGGTGGCGAAGTTGACGTTGGGGTTCCAGTATGCCACCTTGGTGAGGACCTTGGTCAGGGCGCCCCGGCAGAGCTTCCGGGCCTCATTGGCCAGAGAGGTCGCTCGGTTGGAACGGAACTGCTCGAGGGCTCCAAGGACGCCCTCGAAGAACAGAGTTAGCCTGGCATTGGGACTCACATTCGACTCCTGGGAGTACCTGACATTTGGCATCCCCATGGCGGCCAGCTTCGTGGTGATCCTGCCGGCGACATTGATGAGGCGGCCGATCCAAAGGTTTATGCCCCCCGCGTACTACTTATGTTCGGTGGTATCATTCCTCCGCAGCTGCTTCTCGTCCTCCAGGACCTTGTTCAGAGTCTCCTCATGAGCCCCGGCCTCCGAAAGCTTCCCATCGAAGCCATCCAGCTTCAACTTCAGATCGTTAATGGAGTCATTGGACTCGGAGAGCAGCTTGGCCTTGTCGAAGACTGCGGCCTGGGCATCCGCCAAAGAACAGTTGGCCGTGTCCCTCTCCTTCGTCAGCTTCAAGGCCACCTTCTTCAGCTCCTCCCGCTCCAGCTCCAGCTCCTTCGCCTTGTCGGCATGGACCATGGACTGAGCATTGAGTGCCTCTTTGTTCCTCTCCTCCAGCTCCAGGGTCCGTTGCACGACGAGCTTCTCGACCTCCTCGTCCTTGCCACGGAGTCTGGCGGCGAGCGCCTCCTCACAAGCGGCAAGGTCGTCCTCCTGGGAGTTCAGCAGAGCCTGGTGCTATTGCCGAGCGGCCTCGTCCTTGGCGGCCTGTTACTTTGCCGCCTCCTGGGCCTTCTCGACGCTAGCCTGCTTCAAAATAATCTCACGTTTGCGCTCAGCTAGCAAACCCTGGGCAACCCTCAGTTCTTCATGAGCCTCGCGGAACCAGGCCCGCGTCTTGGCGACGCGCTCGTCAAGATCTTCCCCTGCCTTGTCCGCCGCCGCCATCCTGGATTTTGCCTTGTCCAGGTGGGCACGGTGGAGCACCTGGAGCTTCTGGAAGTTGACGCTCATGGCCCGAAGAAGCTGCTCCTCTTGGGAACCGCCACCGCCGGTGCTCAGTTCAACAACAACCTGAAGCCCGACGGAGGCGAGCGCCTCGTCGTCGAACACCTCCCCCTCGGTTGGGGCCCTGGTGCTCGCCGTCCCTGGGAGGTGGACCAACAGGACGTCGCCCATCTTGAAGTACTTGCCCGGGCCAGGGGCGACAGAGGAGGAAGGTTGGTTGTCAACCACCCCCTCCCCGGCAGGCCCCTTGGCGACCTCCTCAGCGGCGGTCTTGGCGGCCTCCTCAGCGGCAATCTTGTTGGCCTCAGCCTCGGCGTCCTTAGCGACCTCCCCGATGACGGTGCCAATATCCTCCCGGTCCGCCGAGGAAGGGTTTGGATACGAAGAAAGGGAATGAGACAGAGCCAAGATCAAGGTTCGAAAAGAAGAAGAAAGAACAGGGACAGGAAGCAAACAACTTACCCACACCGGGCTGGGAAGAAGTGGCGCCCTCCCCGCCAACATTCGTTGCCGGGGCAGAACCACCGGCACCCAAGCTCGCCTCTAGCTCCTCCATATGCGTGGGCTTGGGGGTGGATGCCCTTGCCGGGGACGCCCATCTGTTCGGCGTAGTCGAGGGGAGTGGCGTGTTGGGAGTGGCCCTCGGCGGCTCCTCCTGCTACCGTTCTTCTCCTGCAAACCCGGCAAGGTCAGCATCAAGAATTCACACCCCAATGCTCATCAGTGAAGGAGTGAGTGATGAACTCACGCTGGGGGCTGAAGCGAGGGCTGTGTCGGGGGCCGCTGTCCGGGCTGCTCTCCACCAACACTGGCGTACACAAAGTACCCGCCGGGGGCTTGTCGCCCATCGAGGCCTTAGCCCTCTTTGCCACCCTCTGGGCCAGCGCCTCTGTGTCCATGTGAAGATAACATCAAATCAAAATAGGATAACACGGGCGTAAGGTCAGGAGATGATGGGGGCGAAATACTTACTCCTCTTCCACCTCCTCCCCCACATTCTTCCTCTTCCTCTTCGGGCTAAAAGATCCAAGGTCGAATTTGGCCTCCAGGATGCTGTCCGAGGGAGGGGGAGAAGGAGATGGGGTCCGGTGTTGCTTGGATGAGGAGGAGGCAGTCGCCGTCTTCTTCGCCACCGCGGCCTTCACTGTCTTCTTCGCTGCCGCAACCTTCATTGCCCTCGTTTGGCGCATGAGCTCCTCCTGAGCTGGTTGCCGCTACGCGATCCTGCTGGGCCGGACCGGCTCGCCGGAGCTGGCCTGTCGTAGGACGCGTTTCTTCCCCGTGGACGGAGGGTCGCCCGCTTCGGCTTCCTCTTCGGGCAACTCGTCGCCCGCATCTTCAATAAGGGGGGCCCGGCGTCGGCGCCGCTGGCCTCCCCGGCAGACTCCGCCCATCTTGGGGCCTTTTCCGGAGCTCCACCGGGGGGGGCATCGATCACGGAGGGCTTCTACATCAACACCATAGCCTCTCCGATGATGTGTGAGTAGTTTATTTCAGACCTTCGGGTCCATAGTTATTAGCTAGATGGCTTGTTCTCTCTCTTTGGATCTCAATACAAAGTTCTCCTCAATCTTCTTGGAGATCTATTCGATGTAATATTCTTTTGTGGTGTTTGTCAAGATCCGATGAATTGTGGGTTTATGATCAAGTTTATCTATGAACAATATTTGAATCTCCTCTTAATTCTTTTATGTATGATTGGTTATCTTTGCAAGTCTCTTTGAATTATCAGTTTGGTTTGGCCTACTAGATTGTTCTTTCTTGCAATGGGAGAAGTGCTTAGCTTTGGGTTCAATCTTGCGGTGCTCGATCCCAGTGACAGAAAGGGAACCGACACGTATTGTATTGTTTCCATCGAGGATAAAAAGATGGGGTTTACATCATATTGCATGAGTTTATCCCTCTACATCATGTCATCTTGCTTAAGGCGTTACTCTGTTCTTTTGAATTTAATACTCTAGATGCATTTTGGCTAGCGGTCGATGTGTGGAGTAATAGTAGTAGATGTAGGGAGGAGTCGGTCTACTTGTCGCGGACATGATGCCTATATACATGATCATACCTAGATATTCTCATAACTATGCTCAATAATATCAATTGCTCGACAGTAATTTGTTTACCCACCGTAATACATATGCTCTCGAGAGAAGCCACTAGTGAAACCTATGGCCCCCGGGTCTATCTTCTATCATATTATCTTCCAACACTTAGTTATTTCTATTGCCGTTTATTTTACTTTGCATATTTTATTTCTCTCTATCATAAAAATAGCAAAAATATTATCTTATCAATCAGATCTCACTCTCGTAAGTGACCGTGAAGGGATTGACAACCCCTTTACCGCATTGGTTTTGAGGTTCTTATTTGTTTGTGTAGGTGCGTGGGACTTGAGCATGATCTCCTACAGGATTGATACATTGGTTCTCAAAAACTGACAGAAATACTTATGCTACTTTACTGCACCATCCTTTCCTCTTCAAGGGAAAACCAACGCAGTGCTCAAGAGTTAGCAAGAAGGATTTCTGGCGCCGTTGCCGGGGAGATTCGCGCCAAGTCAAGTCAAGATTTGACTCCCGACAACGAGCCATTTCTGGCGCCGTTGCCGGGGAGATTCGCGCCAAGCCAAGTCAAGATTTGACTCCCGACAACGAGCCATTTCTAGCGTCGTTGCAAGTCAAGACATACCAAGTACCCATCACAAACTCTTATCCCTCGCATTACATTATTTGCCATTTGCCTCTCGTTTTCCTCTCCCCACTTTACCTTTGCCGTTTTATTCGCCCTCTCTTTTCCACTCACCTTTCTTTCGCCATGTCGGAATCAAAAAGGGTTGGGGGTTCTCTCCCGAGTTTTAGTACTTTGGACAATCCTTCTATTCTCATTAAACTCATAAATAAAGATGCTATGGAAAGACCTACCAGAGTTATCGATGAGAATCTTAATAATTTTGATGACGATGATTCCGGAATTTTTCGTTATTTACTCGATGAATCTTTGAAAGATACTTGGGATAGACTATTAAGGATCAGGGCCAGTTATGTGCCCCAATACCAAATTGAAATTTACTTAAAGAGCTTTTATGTTGCCCTACATTGTTCGTTTAAGCATGTCTTAGATTCTATATTTGAAGAAGGTTTTCTTGAAGGGGATGCCGTAGATACTTATGAAAAAATTAAAACCATATTTGGGCACCCCATGAATGAGAAGGTTGAATCTACATCTCTTTTGTTCTCTTACCAAAACGAATCTATCAAAGAGATGAAGGCTAGCTTAGATACAAATTTCCATAACATGCTTAATCTTTATTCTACCATTAATAGCCATGTTCTTTATCAAAATAGAAATATTAATTACATAGATAGCAATTTTGCTCTTTTCTTCCCTAAAACCAAAGATGGCAATACCTAGATCTATCCTTATTTTCATGCCTAGCTAGGGGCGTTAAACGATAGCGCTTGTTGGGAGGCAACCCAATTTTATTTTTCTTCCTTTCTTTTTGCTCCTGTTTAGTAATAAATAATTTATCTAGCCTCTTTTTTGTTTGTGTTTTTTGTGTTTAATTAGTGTTTGTGCCAAGTAGAACCGTTGGGAAGACTTGGGGAGAGTCTTTTTAATCTTGCTGTAAAAAAGAGAAACTTTAGCACTGATGAGAATCGCTGCCATGTTTATTTGGAGAGTGATATTTAGTTAATCCTTTTTTCAGATGATTAATAGATAAATTCCACACGTCCAGCAATTTATTTTAGAATTTTTGGGGTTCCAGAAGTTTGCGTTAGCTACAGATTACTACAGACTGTTCTGTTTTTGACAGATTCTGTTTTTCGTGTGTTGTTTGCTTATTTTGATGAATCTATGGCTAGTAAAATAGTTTATAAACCATAGAGAAGTTGGAATACAGTAGGTTTAACACCAATATAAATAAATAATGAGTTCATTACAGTACCTTGAAGTGGTGTTTTGTTTTCTTTCGCTAACGGAGCTCACAAGATTTTCTATTTTGAGTTTTGTGTTGTGAAGTTTTCAAGTTTTGGGTAGAGATTTGATGGATTATGGAACAAGGAGTGGCAAGAGCCTAAGTTTGGGGATGCCCATGGCACCCCAATATAATCTAAGGACACCAAAAAGGCAAAGTTTGGGGATGCCCCGGAAGGCATCCCCTCTTTTGTCTTCTTCTATCGGTAACTTTACTTGGAGCTATATTTTTATTCACCACAAGATATGTGTTTTGCTTGGAGCGTCTTGTATGCTTTGAGTCTTTGCTTTTTAGTTTACCACAATCATCCTTTCTGTACACACCTTTTGAGAGAGACACACATGATTCCGAATTTATTAGAATACTCTATGTGCTTCAC
Source organism: Triticum urartu (assembly GCF_003073215.2). Lineage (NCBI taxonomy): Eukaryota > Viridiplantae > Streptophyta > Magnoliopsida > Poales > Poaceae > Triticum > Triticum urartu. Next base: position 515,560,985 of record NC_053027.1, on the reverse strand, counting down.
TTATATCTTTTGAGCTATATAGTTTTTGCTCTGGTGCTTCACTTATATCTTTTAGAGCACGGTGGTGGATTTGTTTTATAGAAACTATTGTTCCCTCATGCTTCACTTATATTATTTTGAGAGTCCTTTAGAACAACATGGCATTTTCTTTTAGGACTTAATAAAACTTATCTTATGAGTGTGTTGAATACTATGAGAAGTTTGATACTTGATAATTGTTTTGAGATATGGCGATGATGATATTAGAGTCATGCTAGTTGAGTAGTTGTGAATTAGAGAAATACTTGTGTTGAAGTTTGTGATTCCCATAGCATGCACGTATGCTGAACCGTTATGTGATGAAGTCGGAGCATGATTTATTTATTGATTGTCTTCCTTATGAGTGGCGGTCAGGGATGAGCGATGGTCTTTTCCTACCATCTATCCCCCTAGGAGCATGCACACAATACTTTGTTTCGATAACTAATAGATTCTTGCAACAAGTATATGAGTTCTTTATGACTAATGTTGAGTCCATGGATCATACACACTCTCACCCTTCCACCATTTCTAGCCTCTCTAGTACCGCGCAACTTTCGCAGGTATCATACACCCACCATATACCTTCCTCAAAACAGCCACCATACCTACCTATCATGGCATTTCCATAGCCATTCCAGTATATATTTCCATGCAACTTTCCACCGTTCCGTTTGTTATGACACGCTTCATCATTGTCATATTGCTTGCATGATCATGTAGTTGACATCGTATTTGTGGCAAAGCCACCGTTCATAATTCTTTCATACATGTCACCATGAATCATTTCACATCCCGGTACACCGCCTAAGGCATTCACATAGAGTCATACTTTGTTCTAAGTATTGAGTTGTAATTCTTGAGTTGTAAAGTAAATAAAAGTGTGATGATCATCATTATTAGAGCATTGTCCCAAGTGAGGAAAGGATTATGGAGACTATGATTCCCCCACAAGTCGAGATGAGACTCTGGACGAAAAAAGAGAAAAAAGGCCAAAAAAAGAAGAAGGCCCAAATGAAAAAAATGAGAGAAAAGAGAGAAGGGACAATGCTACTATCCTTTTCCACACTTGTGCTTCAAAGTAGCACCATGATCTTCATGATAGAGAGCCTCCTATGTTATCACTTTCATATACTAGTGGGAATTTTTCATTATAGAACTTGGCTTGTATATTCCAATGATGGGCTTCCTCAAAATTCCCTAGGTCTTCATGAGCAAGCAAGTTGGATGCACACCCACTTAGTTTCTTTTGTTGAGCTTTCATATACTTATAGCTCTAGTGCATCCATTGCATGTAAATCCCTACTCACTCACATTGATAACTATTGATGGGCATCTCCATAGCCCGTTGATACGCCTAGTTGATGTGAGACTATCTTCCCCTTTTTGTCTTCTCCACAACCACCATTCTATTCCACATATAGTGCTATGTCCATGGCTCACGCTCATGTATTGCGTGAAGATTGAAAAGGTTTGAGAACACCAAAAGTATGAAACAATTGCTTGGCTTGTCATCGGGGTTGTGCATGATTTAAATATTTTGTGTGGTGAAGATAGAGCATAGCCAGACTATATGATTTTGTAGGGATAACTTTCTTTGGCCATGTTATTTCGAGAAGACATAACTGCTTAGTTAGTATGCTTGAAGTATTATTATTTTTATGTCGATATTAAACTTTTGTCTTGAATCTTTCGGATCTAAATATTCATGCCACAAATAAAAGAATTACATTGAAAATTATGCCAAGTAGCATTCCACATCAAAAACTCTTCTTTTATCATTTACCTACTCCAGGACGAGCAGGTATTAAGCTTGGGGATTCTTGATACGTCTCCAATGTATCTATAATTTTTGATTGCTCCATGCTATATTATATACTGTTTTAGATGTTTATTGGGTTTATTATACACTTTTATATTATTTTAGGGACTAATCTATTAACCGGAGGCCCAACCCAAATTGCTGTTTTTCTTTGCCTATTTCAGTGTTTCGAAGGAAAATGATATCAAATGGATTCCAAACAGAATGAAACCTTCGGAAATATGATTTCCTCAACAAACGTGATCCAGGAGACTTGGAGTCCACGTAAAGCAATCAACGAGAAAGGCACGAGGCAGGGGCGCACCTACCCCCCAGGCGCGCCCTCCACCCTTGTGGGCCCCTTGTTGCTCCATCGACGTACTTCTTCCTCCTATATATACCCATGTACCTTGGAAACATCAGATACGGAGCCAAAACCCTAATTTCACCGCCGCAACCTTCTGTACCCTTGAGATCCCATCTTGGGGCCTTTTCCGAAGCTCCGCCGGAGGGGCATCGATCACGGAGGGCTTCTACATCAACACCATAGCCTCTCCGATGATGTGTGAGTAGTTTATTTCAGACCTTTGGGTCCATAGTTATTAGCTAGATGGCTTATTCTCTCTCTTTGGATCTCAATACAAAGTTCTCCTCGATCTTCTTGGAGATCTATTCGATGTAATCTTCTTTTGCAGTGTGTCTGTCGAGATCCGATGAATTGTGGGTTTATGATCAAGTTTATCTATGAACAGTATTTGAATCTCCTCGTAATTCTTTTATGTATGATTGGTTATCTTTGCAAGTTTTTTCGAATTATCAGTTTGGTTTGGCCTACTAGATTGATCTTTCTTGCAATGGGAGAAGTGCTTAGCTTTGGGTTCAATCTTGCGGTGCTCGATCCCAATGACAGAAAGGGAACCGACACGTATTGTATTATTGCCATCAAGGATAAAAAGATGGGGTTTACATCATATTGCATGAGTTTATCCCTCTACATCATGTCATCTTGCTTAAGGCGTTACTCTGTTCTTATAAACATAATACTCTAGATGCATGTTGAATAGCGGTCGATGTGTGGAGTAATAGTAATAGATGCAGGTAGGAGTCGGTCTACTTATCGCGGACGTGATGCCTATATGCATGATCATACCTAGATATTATCATAACTATGTTCAATTCTATCAATTGCTCGACAGTAATTTGTTTACCCACCGTAATACTTATGCTCTCGAGAGAACACACTAGTGAAACCTATGGCCCCCGGGTCTATCTTCTATCATATTATCTTCCAACACTTAGTTATTTCTATTTCCATTTATTTTAATTTGCATCTTTTATTTCTCTTTATCGTAAAAATACCAAAAATATTATCTTATCTTATCTATCATATCTCACTCTCGTAAGTGACCGTGAAGGGATTGACAACCCCTTTATCGCATTGGTTGCGATGTTCTTATTTGTTTGTGTAGGTGCGTGGGACTTGAGCGTGATCTCCTAATGGATTGATACCTTGGTTCTCAAAAACTGAGGGAAATACTTACGCTACTTTACTGCATCACCCTTTCCTCTTCAAGGGAAAACCAACACAGTGCTCAAGAGGTAGCATTGCTCAATGGGACCACTGCCGCCGGCAACCCAAACAGGGGCCCCTTGATGGCCTTGCCGGCCTTCGCGGCCCTGCCGGTCCTCTCAGCCCTGTCGTCGTCGTCCACATTGAGCTGGAAGAGCCTCTGACAAAAATAGGCATGCCCCAGCACTGTGAAGTTATGCTTCAGGCCAGGCCGGAGCCTCATGACATCGGCCGCATTCCTAAAGTCCCATGCTGGCCTCCCCATGTTGTGCAGCGGAGCGATTCGGTGACGAATGAAATCGGCCCCAATCATCTCAAGGGTAAGCCCGGCCATGGTGAGGCTATGGATCCTGGTGGTGGCGACCGTGAGCTTCTTGTCGTTGACATCGAGGTCTCTCCAGTCCTTGCGGCGGGTCGGCGGGCTCTGGCAAACTTGGCAGAACTCCTGCGGATCCTCCTACCTGATCCAGAGCCACCGGCCCCGCCACTCGTCCCACCTCTCCTTCTGGGCACCCTCCGGGTACGTGCCCTTCTCCTGGGTCCTCGGGATCTAGGTGATGCACCCAGAAATGGCGTCCCCTGGCTGGATGCGAGGATAGAATTAGTGATGGAAGAGCGTCATGCTGGGGAGCACTCCGGCAAAGCCCTCACAGAGATGGGCGAAGAAGGCCATGCACGCCACGGCATTCGACGTAAAGTTGAGGAGGTGAAAGTCATAGGTGTGCATGATGTCGTTGAAGAAATCAGAGAAAGGGGGGCAGAGCCCGCAAGAAAAGTAATCGACGAAGAAGGGGTACCGATCTGTGCCGACCTTGGCGAAATCGACAGGGATGATGTGTGTAGCCGGGTGTCCCGTCGTCTTTCTCCCCCACAGGGGCTTGAAGTAGTCCTTGAGGTGGACCGCATCGATCGTCGGGGGAATATAGGCGTGATGTGTCTGCAACACCGCCAACTCGCTCTCCGGCACCTCTTTCTCCCCGACGTCCTTGGCCACCCCTTTGCCTTTGCCTGTCTTGGGCGCCATGGCAACTAAGAGGGGATGGAGGATTAAGGGCAGTGAGGGCGCGACGGTAGCGAGCAAAGGCAAAAGCTTGAGGAGGAAGAAGGGAGCGGCGGTTTTGAGATTGGAGAAGGCACAGGGGGTAAATGAGCAGCGCGCCTGCGGTTTCTCCTTTTTTATGGGGAAGGCGCGGGCCGCTTCCTTACCATTTACCATGATGTGACGCATGCGTGAATCAACCGCCCCACGCATGACCCCCACGTCACGCATTCAACATGGGTCGTGGGGAAGTGCAACTGGCGAGGGAGTTACTGCGGTAAAACTCCGCCGCACGCGCGCCCGTGCACCGTTCTGGGCCTGGCCCAATAACGCTCCATGCTTATATGTGGCCCAGGTCCGGGGGCTCCTGTCGGTGTACAAAAGCAGGGGTCCTTTTTGTACCCCTTTACTTGTGTGCGTGCAGTCGCAGCCACACGCCTGCGGCCACACTGGGCGAGACAAAAGACAAAGGGCCTGCGAGGCCTTGATAGGAACCAAGAAACAAGACAACAGTAAGGCCCCTTGCCGAGGATGCCCACGAGGCCCCGGCAAGGCTCCTGCCAAAGATACCCACGAGGCCCCGACAAGACTCTTGCCGAGGGCGCCCACAAGGCCCTGACAAGACCCTTGCTGGGAAGATCAGCAAGACCGCGGCAAGGCCTTGCCACCCCATCGCCAACCCAACTCAGGGGCCGACCCACCAACTAAGCAGGTACCCACGTGGCAGTACATGGCTCCTAAGCCAACTAGTCAAGCACCTACATGGTGGCATGCAGATCTTCACGAAGACCCTGCCACCACGCCAGCTCAGCAGCCTGCCAGCCTACATGGCGCTGCATGCCTCGTTGGCCTGGACGCGTGTCGGAGCAAGGCGAAGCGGCGACAGACGGGACGGGTGTCGGTGTCAAAACCGGCGGATCTCGGATAGGGGGTCTCGAACTGTGCGTCTAGGCCGGATGGTAACAGGAGGCAAGGGACACGAAGTTTTACCCAGGTTCGGGCCCTCTCGATGGAGGTAAAACCCTACGTCCTGCTTGATTAATATTGATGATATGGGTAGTACAAGAGTAGATCTACCACGAGATCGGAGAGGCTAAACCCTAGAAGCTAGCCTATGGTATGATTGTTGTTTTATATGTTGTCCTACGGACTAAAACCCTCCGGTTTATATAGACACCGGAGAGGGTTAGGGTTACACAAAGTTGGTTACAATGATAGGAGATCTACATATCTGTATCGCCAAGCTTGCCTTCCACACCAAGGAAAGTCCCTTCCGGACACGGGACGAAGTCTTCAATCTTGTATCTTCATAGTCCAGGAGTCCGACTAAAGGTATAGTCCGGCTATCCGAACACCCCCTAATCCAGGACTCCCTCAGTAGCCCCCGAACCAGGCTTCAATGATGATGAGTCCGACGCGCGGATTGTCTTCGGCATTGCAAGGCGGGTTCTCCCCCAAATTCCGTGTACCCGTTGAATGAAGTCCGGTTTCTTGTAGATGTTGCGCACCTTGGCTTCTACGCCCAATAAGGGCCGCTTCCCACATGTCAAACGAATATGAAAAGTCTGAGTGTTTTTACATTCACACCCCTAGCCACACAAATGAGCTTCCCTATTTAAGGGGACGAGGATTTAGATCCAAACCACATCTTCCCCCCTTCGCGAGTGTTCATCAGAGCGCATCCGACAAAGGTCCATTCCACCATGGACAGCCATCGCAACTCCTCCTCTCGCCCTTCCAACCCTCAGCCTGGGTACTGGGAGAGATGCTCCATCCCGCATAGCGAGCTAGTGACGCTCCAGACCAAGGGATTCCTCCCCCCGGCCTACATGGTCCCGGTTCGAGCCGGTCTTGCCGTCTATAATGGCAGAAAGCAAGCGGAGAGTGCCCCCAATCCCTCCAAAGGAGAGCTGGTATGCCTTGTCCCTTATCTAATAAGGGGGCTCGGGTTTCCAATCCATCCATTCCTCTGGGGGCTACTGGAGTTCTACGGTCTCCAGCTACACAATCTCACGCCAGCCTCCGTATTGCATATCGCGGGCTACGTAGCCCTCTGCGAGCTGTTTTTGGGCGTCGAGGCTCACTTCGGGCTATGGAAAAGGTTATTATGCCTTGTGCCCCGCTCTAAGGAGGGGTCAATGTATCAAGTGGGCGGAGCCGAAGTGTGGCGCACACTACAAGAAATATGTCAACTTATGACCTTCTGTCAGTGACCCTCGAAGAATTGGTCATAAATTTATGACCATTTTAGACCAATTGGTCAAAAGCTGTTCAGGGGGCTCCAAACCCTAAACCATTGCGACCATTTTGGTCAGAAAGGTCGTAATTTCCTTACACGAAATGGTCACAAAGCAAATAGTGCTAGTCCGCTGCCTTATTTCTAGTTGTTAATGACCAATATAGATGGTCATAGCCTTGTAGATTGTGGTGGGTTGTGATGACTAGGCGCCATCTCATCAGTTTTGCCTATGTGTCATGTCCATGTGGCAGTTCTTGCCCTAGGTTGTGAAGCAACCTATATTTCTATCATTCCCAAAATTCCCAAAAAAATCTCATAAGTTCTTTGGGGCATATCTTCATTAAATATGTAAAAATCCTTCCTTGCCTAGTTCAAAACTAATTCAACAATATTCATTTTCCTATTCTGTTCACAACAACACTTTATGAAGGAAGTGCTATTTATATATTCTTGATTGCCCTCGGAATTTTTGGGCACTCTTTCCTATCCAAATCATTAACGCATGACAAAATTCAGCTCCATTTGCCTAGCAAATCTTCCTCGGCAAATTTCCAAAGTTTTTGTCCACCTAGAAGCATTGTGAAGGAAGTACCTTTTTTATATCTCTAAATGACATGAAATTTATACAGTTCCTTCATATGCCCAAATTATCACCCTCCTCGAAATTGCAGCTCAGTCAAATCATCTATGTGAGCCCAAGTTCAATTTATATTTTATGGCCAAATTGGCACGTTGCAAAGCTAGTGTTATATAGACCCCTCCTATTACCCTCAAACTTTTCGGGCACTCTTCCATACCCAAATCATTGCCACATGATAATATTCAGCTCAATTTTCCTAGTAAATCTTTCTCGGGAAATTTCCAAAGTTTCTACCTCAAGAGAAGCTTTGTGAAGTAAGTACTAGCTAGGCTTACCCAAATGATCTGAAAATTTACCAGCGCATGACCATACCTAAGTAACTTACCTACACCAATTTTGAGCTCATTTCATTCATCCAATCTCTCTCACTAATTTTCCCAAGTTTCTGTCCATAGAAGAGCATTGTGAAGGAAGTACTACTTTGGCATGTCCAAATGGTATCAATTTTCTACAATGCTTTCCTATGCCTAAATAACCATCCTCCACAAACTTTCAGCTCACTCCATTCATTATTTTGAGCCCACCTTCAACATTCATATTTTTGTCCAGCGTGGTACTTTGGAAAGCAAGTACTACCTAGGATCCTCCTTTTGAGCTAAAAATTTGTGAAGAAATTCTCCTTAGTAGATGATCATCCTCAGCCAAAACTCACGCCCATTGGCCATGTGCATTTCCCGTACCGCTAATCAAACACTTGGTTGCTAATTCATGTTTGAGCATCAATCGGTCTCCTCGTGAGAATCGTATGTTGTAATTTTCTTCCTAGCACCAACCTGGGGAGTGCCCAACCCACTAGACATGCCTAGGCCGCCCAGAACACATGGCAACATTACGGTCACGCGGTAACCACGCGACGGGCATGCGAGTTTACGCGCTCTAGAGTTGGGGCCCTCGGCCACCTCCCAAACCTCGATGTATCGCCACCAAACCATGTATTTATGATTAAATAGGTCCTTATGTAACTAGAAATGATTTTTGGAAAAAATAAATAGCAAACTATGAGGCAGCTGCAGTTCAAATTTGATCCGCTTCCAGCTGAATCGGGGAAATTTGTCTTTTTCATGAGAGGTGGATCAAAAAATTTTACACCCAACCATTTTGTCAATTGTGCATTAAATATGGCATGGTATTTTATAAAAATGATTTGGTCCAATTTTGCAACAATTATTTGGTAGTTCCTTCACAAAAAAACCTCCTTTCTGGCACTCGAAAAATGGAAAATGGTTTTTTCGGCCAACGAAAATGAAAACTTCCTTAGGCAACATTGTTTGCCATTCCAATATGCACCCTTGTGCACAATATGAGATCATTTGAACAAACTATGCCATGAATGTGGCCATAAGATTGATCATTTGGCTTGAAAGCCATTGATCTCCACACGTGATAGCTCGTTTCTGAGAACACTTTTTTAAAATAATTGCCGTATTATAAGTTTGTTATTTTCCCTGGGAACTTGGCCACATATAATGACACAATGCGAAGGTTTCCCAATTTTTTGATTTTTTTTTGAATTTTTTATGCCTGTTTCAAAATGCGGTCAAAACGGCGGGAATGACTGTACCTAGCTAGTGGTTGAATCTTGGATTTTTTTGGTGTTTCTCTGATTAAATAGGTACTTATGTACCTAGAAATGATTTTTGTAAAAAAATAAATAGAAAACTATGATGCAGCTGCAGTTCAAATTTGACCCGCTTCCTACTGAATCGGCGGAAATTTGTCTTTTTCACGAGAGGTGGATCAAAACTTTGTACACCCAACCATTTTGTCAATTGTGATTTAAATATGGCCTAGTATTTTAGAAAAATGATTTGGTCCAATTTTGCAACAATTATTTGGGAGGTCCTTCACAAAGAACCTCATTTTGGGCACTCAAAAAATGGAAAATGGTTTTTTCGTCCAAAGAAAATGAAAACTTCCTTAGGCAACATTGTTTGCCATTCCAATATGCACCCTTGTGCACAATATGAGATCATTTGAACAAACTATGCCATGAATGTGGCCATAAGATTGATCATTTGGCTTGAAAGCCGTTGATCTCCACACGTGATAGCTCGTTTCTAAGAACACTTTTTTTAAATAATTGACGTATTACAAGTTTGTTATTTTTCCTGGGAACTTGGCCACATATAATGACACAATGCGAAGGTTTCCCAATTTTTTGACTTTTTTTGAATTTTTTATGCCCGTTTCAAAATGCGGTCAAAACGACGGGAATGACCGTTCCTAGCTAGTGGTTGAATCTTGGAATTTTTTGGTGTTTATCTGATTAAATAGGTACTTATGTACCTAGAAATGATTTTTGTAAAAAATAAATAGCAAACTATGATGAAGCTGCAGTTCAAATTTGACCCGCTTCCTACTGAATCGACGGAAATTTGTCTTTTTCACGAGAGGTGGATCAAAACTTTTTACACCCAACCATTTGGTCAATTGTGCATTAAATATGGCCTAATATTTTAGAAAAATGATTTGGTCCAATTTTGCAACAATTATTTGGGAGGTCCTTCACAAAAAACCCCTTTTGGGCACTCGAAAAATTGAAAATGGTTTTTCTGTCCAAGGAAAATGAAAACTTCCTTAGGCAATATTGTTTGTCATTCCAATATGCACCCTTGTGCACAATATGAGATCATTTGAACAAACTATGCCATGAATGTGGCCATAAGATTGATCATTTGGCTTGAAAGCCATTGATCTCCACACGTGATAGCTCGTTTCTGAGAACACTTTTTTAAAATAACTGTCGTATTACAAGTTTGTTATTTTTCCTAGGAACTTGGCCACATATAATGACACAATGCGAAGGTTTCCCAATTTTTTGATTTTTTTGAATTTTTTATGCCCGTTTCAAAATGCGGTCAAAACGGCGGGAATGACCGTTCCTAGCTAGTGGTTGAATCTTGGAATTTTTTTGGTGTTTCTCTGATTAAATAGATACTTATGTACCTAGAAATGAGTTTTGGAAAAAATAAAGAGCAAACTATAAGGCAGCTACAGTTCAAATTTGACCCGCTTCCAACTGAATCGGCGAAAATTTGTCTTTTTCACGAGAGGAGGATCAAAACTCTTTACACCCAACCATTTGGTCAATTGTGCATTAAATATGGCATAGCATTTTAGAAAAATGATTTGGTCCAATTTCGCAACAATTATTTGGTAGGTTCTTCACAAAAAAACCCTCTTGGACACTCGAAAAATGAAAAATGGGCACTTGAAAAACCTCCTCAATTATTGAAGAGAGGTGGATAGACAGCTATTGAGACACAAGCATTTTCTCAATTGTACCTAAAATATGATCTAATATTATTGAAAAATAGAGTGGTGCCATTTTGCAGCAAATATTGGTAGGTGCTTCAAAAAATATATACCATTTTCGACACTCCAAAGGTTGAAAATGTTTTTTTGCAAATAAAACTCATTTTTGAGATCAATTTTTAAAGATATTTGTATTATTCTAGGTTTGTTATTTTTCTGAAAAACAAGTCTCACTTGTGACACGATGCTATTGTTCTTATTTTTTTTCTAATTCTATGATGTTATAAAATAGGTGACATGATTTAGCATATTATTTAATTGATTACGACCAATTTAGATGGTTATAAAATCGTCAAAGTGTGTACTACATTGTGATTGGAGGAACCGTTTGTGGCACAGATCGATGAGATGGCAGACATCCTACCATCCATTGCTAGCAATCCAATGTCCATCCATCTATCAATGCAATGAAAGGAAAAAACCCACCGCACCAAACCCTACCTCTCTCTCACCTCTCATTCCTTTCCTTCCTTCCGCCGCCTCCCTCTCTCTGTCCCCGATCCAGATCGGCCTCTCCCTCACCCCTCGCGCCACGCCCTCCTTCCCTCACACTGGCACCGGCGGCACCCTCCTTCCTTTCTATCATCGGCGGCGCCCTCCTTCCTTTCTGTCACCGGCGGCGCCCTCCTTCCCTCGCGCTGCACCCGAACCTCGCTCCCGCTCCCAGCTCTTCTTCCTCCTCCGCTACAGCTAGGGTTTCGTCTCCCCGATCCCCAATCCCTGAAGCTCGGATCCAGCAGCAGCATCAGCGATGGCGGACGCGGGAGATCCTCTCCAAGGTCAAGCATGTCCAGGCCAAGCCTGTCGGCCGCCCTCGCGGGTGACTGCCTCCGCGGTGACGATGGTGGCCTCGTCGTCCCCAGAGGCCACGACTCCCCTCAAGGCCGACCTCCGCCACGTGAGTGATCCGTCGATCTCGTCTCTCCAATAGTTCGATTCTCGCCGCTTCGATTCATTTCGATTCCACAAGATATTGTGTACCACTTCGGTACATGCGTGCGTGTGAGCTGACTCTTCTTCTGCGTGGTTCGTAGGTGTTCCGGATGCATGCACGAGTTCGACCTGCACAAGCCATCGGTGCTGCAGGAGGCGGCGGATTTCTTCAGTGGCCATGGAATCGAGGACTTCACCTTCAGCAACGGCAGGGTGAAGGTGACCCATCTGAGTTACCTTAAGCCCGTGTATCATCTATATGAAGTAATAGGTCTATTAGTCACCAATAATAGGTCTATTAGTCACCAATCAAGGTGACTAATGTGCCACTGCTGACACACCACACATTCCAGTAAAATTGCACACAGATTTATCACCATAAAGGTATCCATCTCTGTGTCGACTAACATTCTTATTGGCACTGTGTTGCAACTTTTTTCATATTGGCAAGCAGTAGCATTAGAAGGTCATCTTCATGACACAGTATTGCTGTTTGCTGAGTGAGTATTTGTGGACGGAGTACACTAATTTTTTCCGGAACTGTTAGTCAGTAGCTTAGCATCACTGTAGAATATGTTAAGTAATAGTGAGTGAACAAATGCATTGCAGAGATAGCTCGTAGTCGAGACCTATCCTTCCTTTATTTATTTTTTGGGAATATGCACGAGTGTGCGTATCATGCATTAGAGAAGGAGCCTTGCTTTAATTCTTGAACACTAACATCTTACTCTATTCTCTCTGTTATGCAGGTACGGCTCATGCAATGTTCACTCGCTTCGCCGTCAGTTGTCAAGGGCTGCTCATATCTGACAGCCCCGTAAATATTGTTAACGCCCATGTGGGCGCTCTCTTGTCTGGGATCTCTATGTGGAACTGATTTAAATACTGCTGTGTGATATGACGAGTTATTCTGAATCGGAGTGTGTTATTGATATTATGAGTCAGTAATAATATATGGGCTTGAGAACATCCTTTTGTTGCTGCATTTGAATTTTTTTCCTTCTCAATCTGCTTGTCTAGCCTGGGGTATATTTTTGTGCAACGCTGGTGCGACCATGCTGTCTCAGTTCCTTGTGGTATGGCATGTTTGCTGAGCTATCATTCGGCGTCATGTTAAGGGCTGTTGACAACTTATGCTTCCATAAGCTAAGGCACGCTTGCTGTATATCTAGTTTCTTTTTTGTCGTCCCAATGTGGTAGCTATGCTACTACTACTACTACTACTGCTGTCTGCATTTAATCCTAATTGGTAGCTTCATCAATAAGTGGCAAACAAAACAATGTTGATTTTCATCTTATCTCTATGAAAACCAATGGAGTTGAATTGCAGCATGCATGTCAAAGCTGGGTTCAATTCTTGGGAAATATATGGTAGTTTCCACTCTTCACGCCCAAGATTAGTATGCTGCAGCTCTCCCTCCTCACTCCATACATCCAGGTACTAGTTACCCAACGAGCAGCCCTGCACCTCGCTGGATCTCGCCCAAACCATCTTGCTGCTTGTGGCAGGGAATACTCTCTATTGAGTATTTTGAGGAATGAATATCTGTTAAGTATGGAGTTAGGATTATCTAATAAAATTTCTGCTATATATATAACTGAGATTGCTAGCATCATTTACACAAGATACACCCTTTGAATTGAATTGATTGGTTCAGTTTCGTATATTCTTCACCCAACCTTCTATCATGCTTGTAACTAGTGCTCTGCTCATGTTGTTAGACATGATTTTCACTTCCTGCCATCCCAGCCTTCTATCATGCTTACAAGATTTTTCTTTGCACAGCAGTAGCACCAGTACCTTGCTGCTGTTGGGAACGGAAGGGAGCTGTTCCATGCACTGAATCTGGGGAGAAAATCACCTTCGACATGTACACCATCACCTTGGGCATGCTTGTGGCGCTGCTGCTCGGCCTCAACATGTCCTGGAGTGCCGTTAGCATCGCCCTCACGCTCATCTTCCTCGACTTCAAGGATGCTCGCCCCTGCCTCGAGAAGGTAATTGTCTGTCCATCCGTCTGTAGTTAAATAAGTTGTGCCCCATTGATGTCCTACTACTGTTAATTGTTACTACCATGGTGCTGATGCTGTTCAGAATATGATATGTGCCTTAATTCTAAGTTCTGGTCTCTCTTAAGAGACACTTCTAGCTTTTCTGACTCAAAGTTGTTAACTTGGTACTGCATGAGTTTTACTACTGCTAACACAGAGAGTATTTACTACTGCCAACACAGAGATTTTGTATGCATGCTACCTGATGAGAGCTTTGTTTGTAATATTTCACCTTCGTATGCATATGTTTATTCGGTTTGAATATTGCATGACATGAAATAGATATTTATAGTGTTTTTCTCAACTTGTTTTCACTGTCACTTGATATATACTTGCTTGTACTTGAAGCTGTGGGTTAATGTTGGTGGTTTTGTTCTACTTGGATGCATTGGTACCCATCATCGAGCGAACGGATGCAACAGCGGCAAGAAGCTCATGGCTGTGTGCATCTAAAGCACACCATGGACACCATCCACTTCCTCATCAATGCTAACTCAATCCAGATCATCGTCGACACTATCATCCACAGGTATCTTCCTTGGTTCCCTTTATTCTCTCCTGCCTTTGTGATGTTAGTATGCGTGTGCTGACGAGTATTGTTAGATCTTGCCAGTTGAATGTATGGTCGTGATAGTAGAATGGTATTTTGTTTCAGGCGCAATGTGTTGTAGTGCAGTTTTTTGCACAACCTGCATATGTGCCATGCATATTCATATTGTGTCTCTGTTTCTTATATGAACTACTATCTCATTTTAACTAGCTCGACAACAAAAAGCATGGTACTAGCTGAATTTGTGTTATCATTCTAAATACATGTCCTTTTCTTGAATGGTCTGTTCATAATATATTTGCCCCGGTTTTTCTCATTCTTCTCTGATTCATGTAATAGGAAGACAGATGAAGCCATGTTGCTGTTTTGTTTGGTCTCAGCCCTGACTATCGCCGTCGAGCGAGTCCGGCGTGTTGTTCATCTGGCTATGGTTCCAGCCCTGACTATCAAAGTTTTTTTCCTATTGAAGTTGCATAGAAATATGAGAGAGTCCAGCGAGTCCAGGAGCTTGTGAAGTAGTACTATATTACACTTGTAGAGCTTGTAAAGTATTGTATTATACATGGCCCTTTGTAATGGCACGGATAGAGCTTGTATTATGTGATCTGGTTGCTCTTGTTTAAGTATTGTGTGTGTTTTTGTCTCTGCCAATCTAAATACTGCTTGAAATATGAAGAATATGAGTCTGATAGATGGGACCCACTTACCTGACAAATGGAAACCTGTTACCAGAACCTAACAATTGGGACACATCTGACTAGTGGACCCACTTATCTGACTAGTGGAACCTTCTTTTGGGAAAAAAGAAAAACTAAATTCGTTTAGACAAAAAGGCCACAATCCAACAATAAAAAAGGTTGCAATGTTGGGCTTGGCCCATGAAGCTGATCAAAAATTGATAGAAAAATACATTAAAAAAGCCGAATTGTTGGGCTAGGCCCATGTAGAAAATCGAATTGGACCGGGCTGAATCTTGTGCCACGTCAGATTGCCATGTTGGATGCCTACGTGGCCTGGGGAGGTTGCTAGTGACCAAAACGCCACAGTAGACGTATTTTGGTCATAAACGTCTTCGACCATTCCAGAAGAAAGGTCGCTATAGTCAGTTTATGACGGCCAGCTTTTGAACTTATGTTTTTGGTGACAAAAAGGTCACAAATGGAAATTTGTGACCATTCAGTGACCAATAGTGGTGGTCACAAGTTGACATATTTCTTGTAGTGGCATCGCCGGGACCGGATATCTGTCCGGAACTCCAAAGAAGGCGTCCGAAGACTGGCCCTCAGAATGGTTCTTTATAGAAGACGTCCCGCTGCCGGATCCTGTCCGGATCGGCCTCCCTGAATTCGACAGTGCTCCCTTAAAGAAGCGCCTGAGCTGGCGTCCACGGAGCCCTCAAAGGGAAAGTGACAGGAACATCATTTACCTGATGGGCCGAATAAGATTGTGAGCCCATTCTGGACTAACCATGATCGGGGTTATGGCCAAATGCATCATGCGGGGGGTGCAGCCGCTTCAGTATAGAAGCCACCCCATGTGGGACTTCAACAGGGAGGACGAGGCCACCCGCTACGGCCGTAAGGGGCCGGATTCAGCTGCCGCTCTACTAAAGATCTTGTCCACTTTGTATAAGGGAGAAGAGGAGGAATTTCTCCGCGTCAACCCACAGGGCGGATTCTCTATGCACAATCCCCCAAGCTGGGTAAGTGGTCACATTTACTTGCCCATCCGTTTTGTATTCCCATTGTTAAATATTTAGTCCGATGACTTCAACGCAGGAACTGCGCCGGGCTGTTAAGGAGATAAGCAGCCCTCCTCCACAACCCGAGGACCTAGTACGGTCCCTCGACCCGGCCTCTCAAGAGGATCCGGACATATCTGTGGAGCTGATTGATGGAGTGTTCCATCAATTGAGCAAGGACAACGCCTTGGTGGCCATTACGGCCGATTACCCAAGGCTAATTCCTGCCTCCCAGGTAACTGAGATCGAAGTCCCGGTACCCCGAATAGGTGTCCGCCCTCTCATGTTTTCAGTTCCCTGATTACAACCGAACTTTGCAGGGGAGGTTTTTGAGGCGGAAGGTCGAACCTACGGCGACAAGCCAACGAGGGGCCGCAAGGCCCCGTGGGCAAAAAAGAAGTGCAGTCCGGACCAAGGCGTCAGCGCAAAGGTATGGTGCGCCCCCCTATCCCAGGTGTTATACCTTCGAGGCACATTGACACTCGTGCTCTCTTCAGGACAAAGAGACCTCACCGGACTATATCCGGAGAGGCTGCCAATCGCGCCTCCACCAGCCAGGCTCCAAAGCCTGGTCCAGAGGCGGAGGTGAACGCAAGGCGCGCGCCAGACGCTCCTCCGACGGAGGATGTGGACGGGTTGTCTGCCACGAACTCTGAGGTGGAGAGTGCCATGAACCACAGGCGTCGCCAGACAATTCTACGCGACGCTTATTTCTCCCAAGGGGCGTTAGATGCCTTCAATTCGGGAGATGTGTACCTCCGTGCCACTCAAAATGGTCTAGCCAGAGCCAAAGAGAAATATGTAAAAGACATACGGGTAAGAAAATACTGGTAATTATATATATACCAGTAGCCCCCGAGACTTGAAACAGTTAGAATAACTGATTTAAGGATCATTTGTTATGCAGGTTCTTACAGAAAAGAATTCCCTACTGTCCAAGGAGCTGGAAGAGTGCAAAGCCCAACTTGAGGCCGCACTGGCCGCAACAGGGGAGCCTAAGGAGACCCCCTCTGGTAACATACACTTTGAAAGATAAGTATTTTGCGAAGCACGGCATGGGTGCGAATCTGACAAATGAATTTGCAGATGGCGCCGGATTGAATCCGGAAAGACAACACCTCCTACGCCAGCTAAAGGCTGGTGAGAAGGTGCTGACAAAGGTGAGGCGGGAGAAGAACGATCTCCAAGATGCCAACACCAAGCTGGGCGTCGAGCTGAAAGATGTTCGTGCCCAGCTGTCAGACTCCGTGAAGGAGAATCAGCGGCTTCAGCGCGGCATATTTAGTAAGTGCTTGAACGAACCTTTGAAAGAAAGTTCGGCGCAGAAGTCGACTAACAGAGCAATGTCTGTAGGTGTGCTAACAGGTCATCCTGCAGAGGAGATGCCCGGTTCTATGGGTGACCTTCTTCCCGAGCTCTCGCAGCTGCTCGATCGAGTTCGGCAGGCGATGCAAGGCGTCGCCCAGGCTCTGTGGCCATCCATCTCCATGCCCGAAGGACTTGGAGAGCTTGTGGAGAAGCTAAAGGGAGCACGGCAGCGCTTCCAATTGTGGAAGATCTCGGCCTGCCGTCAAGGCGCTAGGGAGGCCTGGGCCATGGTGAAGACACGGTACACAAAGGCTGACCCCAACCACATGGCCGAGGTCGGTCCTGTAGGGACCGATGGGAAGGAGATCCCTGTAAGCTTAGTATACAGCCAAGTAGAGTTGGCCGCAAAGTATTCCCAGCAGGACTGTAAATTAGACAGCCTGTTAGATGGTATTGAAGAGGAATACAATCAGTCAAAATGACTATGTAATTTAATTGATATTTATAATGCCTTCTAGCCGGACTGCAGATCATTTGTCATGGCCGACCTTTTCGCTTCAGCCTCGGGTCCTGACGGTCTGGAGTGTGTCCGAATTCCCATGTGGTTATATAGGAACCGGGGAATGCATGGAGACCAGGCATAGGGGTCATTAGTGCGTGAACAGACAAGTGCCCGACTAGTTATGTTATATTACATGGTTAGTAAGAAACATCTTCCAGGGAGAATAGTTCCGTTAGGGGTTCCTTTCCCTGGGAGGCATGCCCTAAAGTGCATGTCCATGCTGCGAAAAGAAACGCAGGAAAAACATATGGGGGCATGTAGGTAAATAAAAAAAATATCATCTTTAGTTCACCGACCGAATATTCCCTTAAGAACGCTAGCTTTCGGCTTCACCCAGTCTGAGGTACATGTCCGGCTGACCCGGCAGTAACAATCGCAGAGGTGCTCCCTTTACCACCTAGCCGAACAATCGGGAACGTAGGGTTAAGCACAGGAGCCAGGCAACCCAGCTTGGCCAAAACTTAAGTCATATCGATGCATATAATGGTGAATAAAAGGCACATGCGGAAGTGTGACACATGTGTTGGGCATGAAGCCCGTATAAATAAGCTTCTGTTTAAAGAAGCCCCCAGGTTTAATGAGCGCGGATAGCGCATCACTTTATGAGCTTTTAAAGGTTATAAGAGAGAGAGAGAAGAAGAGGAATGTAAGACAGAAAGTATGTATAAAAAATGGACAGAGGAAGGAGACGAACACAGAGTCCGGCGCTAGGCATAGAATCTTCGGAGACGGGCTGCATTCCATGGGTTCGGCTCGAGTCGGTTATCCGATGCATTTCGCAGGCGGTATGCTCCACCAGTCAGGACTTGGTCAATTATGAAGAGTCCTTCCCACTTGGGCTTGAGTTTGTCCTTTTTCTTATCCGGCAGGCGTAGAACTAATTCGCCAACGTTGTAATTTTTGGCCCGTACTTCTCTGCTTTGGTATCTTCGAGCCTGCTGTTGATAGAATGCGGAACGGGCTTTTACGTCACGCTCCTCCTCCAATGCGTCCAAACTGTCCTGCCGATCGAGCTCGGCTTTTCTTTCTTCATACATGCGCACTCGAGGTGAGTCATGAATTATGTCGCAAGGCAAAACTGCTTCTGCGCCGTACACCATAAAGAATGGTGTGTATCCGGTGGTGCGATTCGGCGTGGTCCGGAGCCCCCAGAGTACGGAGTCAAGCTCCTCTACCCAGTGCGTGTTAGATTCCGTGAGGGACCGCACTAATCTGGGTTTAATGCCGCTCATGATAAGACCATTTGCACGTTCGACCTGGCCGTTAGTTTGTGGGTGATAAACGGAAGCATAATCGAGCTTGATGCCCATGTTTTTGCACCAGAGTTTTACCTCGTCGGCCGTAAAGTTTGTGCCGTTATCAGTGATGATGCTGTGGGGGATGCCGTAACGGTGTACAACCCCGGATATAAAGTCTATCACAGGTCCGGATTCGGCCGTCTTAACAGGCTTGGCTTCTATCCATTTGGTGAACTTATCCACCATGACCAGTAAGTATTTTTGCTTGTGGGTTCCGCCTTTAAGGGGTCCAACCATATCAAGCCCCAGACCACGAAGGGCCAAGTGATGGGGATAGTTTGGAGGGCGGTGGGTGGCATATGGCTTTGGTTTGCAAAGAGCTAGCAACCGGTGCATCATTGGACTAAGTCCTGGGCGTCTGCCCAGGCCGTCGGCCAGTAAAAGCCTGTGCGGAAGGCCTTGCTCACAAGGGACCGAGCTGCAGCGTGATGACCGCCGAGTCCGGCATGAATTTCAGCCAGGAGGTTCCGCCCTTCCTCTTCAGAGATGCACCTTTGAAGGACTCCGGTAGTGCTTTTCTTATAAAGCTCTCCCTCGTGGACTTTGTAGGCTTTGGATCGCCGCACTATGCAGCATGCCTCGTTTTGGTCCTCGGGGAGTTCCTGCCTAATAAGGTAGGCGAGGAATGGTTCTGTCCACGGGGCGATGACGGCCATTATTACGTGGGCTGAAGGTGTTATTTCATTGGTAGAGCCGCCGATTGTTTCAGAATGTTCGGTGTCGGGCAGTGCGGTTAGGTCCGGGCTGGTGTTGTGCGGCTCCCCTTCCTATACTACGGATGGCTTGAACAGCCTTTCCAAGAAGATGTTGGGGGGGGGGGACTACATCGCGTTTTGCGCCAATGCGTGCCAGGACATCTACCGCCTGATTATTTTCCCGGGCTATGTGGTGAAATTCAAGCCCTTCGAACCGAGCTGACATTTTTAGGACGGTGTTGCGGTAAGCTGCCATCTTTGGATCCTTGGCGTCGAAGTCTCAATTTATTTGGGATATTGCAAGGTTAGAGTCCCCGCGCACCTCTAGGCGTTGAATGCCCATGGATACTGCCATCCGGAGACCATGTAAAAGGGCCTCATATTCGGCTGCATTGTTGGAGCCTGTGTACATAATCTGGAGTACGTATTGAACTGTGTCTCTTATGGGGGACGTCAAAACGACACCAGCCCCTAGTCCGGCCAACATCTTGGAGCCGTCAAAATGCATGATCCAATTTGAATATGTGCCGTACTCTTTAGGGAGTTCGGCCTCCGTCCATTCTGCGACGAAGTCGGCCAAGACTTGCGACTTGATGGCTCGCCGTGGCTTATAAGTTATGTCGAACAGGAGGAGCTCAATAGCCTATTTTGCAATCCGGCCCGTTGCGTCACGGTTATTTATAATATCGTTAAGTGGTACTTCTGAGGCTACTCTGATTGAACACTCTTGAAAGTAGTGTCGTAGCTTCCGGGATGCCATGAATACCGCGTACGCGATCTTTTGATAATGCGGGTACCGTGATTTGCAGGGAGTGAGGACAGTGGGCACATAATAGACCGGCTTTTGAAGGGGGATTTGTGTCCGTCCATTTCTCGTTCGACGACGAGCACTGCGCTTACAACCTGATGTGTTGCTGCAATGTACAATAGCATTGGTTCACCAATGTTTGGCGCGGCCAGGACTGGATTTGTTGCCAATATGGCTTTTATTTCGTCGAGTCCGGCCGTGGCTGCATCCGTCCATTTGAAGTGTTCGGTGCACCGAAGGAGGCGGTAAAGGGGTAGGGCCTTTTCTCCCAAGCGGGAGATAAAGCGGCTTAGAGCCGCCATGCATCCATTTAGCTTTTGTATTTGTTTGAGGTCCTTTGGGATATCCAGTTGCGACAGAGCTCGGATCTTAGCTGGATTTGCTTCAATTCCTCTACCGGATACAGTGAAGCCCAAGAGCTTTCCGGCTGGAACGCCAAAAACGCATTTTTCCGGGTTGAGCTTGATGTCGTATGTTCGGAGGTTATCGAATGTGAGCCTCAAGTCATCTACTAGAGATTCGACATGTCTTGTTTTGACGACCACGTCATCTACATATGCCTCCACTGTTTTGCAGATCTAGTTTGCCAGACATGTCTGAATCATGCGCTGATATGTTGCGCCGGCATTTTTGAGCCCGAAGGGCATTGTGTTGAAACAGAATGGGCCATATGGTGTGATGAATGCCATTGTGGCTTGGTCTGGTTCTGCCATCTTGATTTGATGGTAGCCGGAATATGCGTCGAGGAAACACAACAAAACGTGTCCTGCGGTAGCGTCGATAATTTGATCGATGCGGGGGAGTGGGAAGGGATCCTTTGGGCAAGCCTTGTTAAGGTCCTTAAAATCAACGCACAGGTGCCAGGATTTGTCCTTCTTTGGTACCATCACCAGGTTTGCTAGTCAGTCCGGATGTTATATATCTCTGATGAATCCGGCCTCCAATAGCTTTGCTAGCTCTTCTCCCATGGCCTGTCTCTTAGGTTCAGAAAAACGTCGAAGAGCTTGCTTGACAGGTTTGAATTCTTTTAGGATATTTAAGCTGTGCTCGGCCAGCCTGCGTGGGATTCCTGGCATGTCTGAAGGGTGCCAGGCGAAAATGTCCCAGTTTTCTCGTAGGAACTCTCGTAGTGCGACATCTACATCAGGGTTTAAATGTGCCCCGATGGAAGATGTTTTATTGGGGTCCGTTGGGTGGACCTGGAATTTGACTATTTCATCCGCCGGTTTAAAGGAGGTGGACTTGGATCTTTTGTCGAGTACCACGTCGTCTCTATTCACCGTGGAGCATAGCACAGTCAGTTCCTCAGCCGCTAGGGATTTGGATAGTGCCTCAAGGGCCAGTGCGGCTGTCTTGTTTTCGGCGTAGAGTGCTATGTCCGGATCACTAGCGAGAGTGATGATCCCATTGGGCCCGGGCATGTTGAGATTCATGTACCTGTAATGGGGCATTGGTTGGAATATTGTAAATGCTTCCCGCCCTAGCAGAGCGTGATAACCGCTGCTGAACGGAGCCACATGGAACGTGACCTCTTCGGACCTGTAATTATCCGGCGTGACGAACACCACATCTAGTGTGATTTTTCCTGTACAACACGCATCCTGACTGGGGATTATTCCTCTAAAGGTTGTGCTGCTTCGCTCAATGCGGTTCTAGTCTATTTCCATTTTTTGAAGAGTTTCCTCATAAATGAGGTTCAATCCGCTGCCGCCGTCCATGAGTACCTTGGTAAGACGAAAGCCATCCACTATTGGACTGAGGACCAATGCGGCTGGTGCTTGGGCTGTTCGGAATTTAGGTTCATCACTGGCGTTAAAGCTAATAGCCGTGTCACTCCATGGGTTTATTGTTGCTACTTGGTAGACTTTGGCAAGGCTGCGGAGTGTCCTTTTTCGCATATTATTTGATGCGAAAGTCTCGAAGACTGTTAATACCGTATTGGTGTCTCTGGGGTGGCTTTCTGTGGTCTCCGGAATTAGGAGATTTTCGCCAATTTTGGCCACCTGCCGGAGTATCCAACATGCTCTAAGGCTGTGAGTTGGTGTGGCGTCCTCTGTACTGTGAATTTTATAGGGTCCATTAAGCCATCCTTCCAATACGGTTCCATGCCCTGTAGAGGGTTTTTGCTTTTTGGTGTTTGACCCGGGTGTCTGGCGATGATGCACCCGTTTATTTCGGACTGGGTTTGTATTCAGGGCCGGATCATCCCAAAATTTTATTTCGGTTTTCCAGGCGCTTTCCATCGCACAGTACTTTAGTACGATGGACGCCAAGTCAGCGAAGCGTGTAATATCACGGCGACTTATGGCGTTGAGGATTCCCTTGTCCGTGCAATTACTGCAAAAGATTGAGATTGCTTCTTCCTCGCGGCAGTCCTTTATCCTATTCATAACCAGGAGGAATCTGGCCTGTAATGATGTACTGTTTCTTCGGGCTCTTGCCTAATTTGGGATAGATCGCTAATGTTCGGGTGGGTGGGTGGAATTAAATCCGAAGCCTCACCCCATCTAAGGCTCAGAGGCCGAGGAATTTCCGAACTCGAAAATTTGGATTCATGGATGTTGTCCAATGAATCCAGTCCGTCGCCTGACTCCAAGTTCAGGTCTTGAGTGATATCCTCCCCTCCGCGGGTATCCGGCTTGGAGGGATCGGGAATCCGGACGTAACGAGTCCTTAAGATAGATGAAGGGTCGCCGCGCTTTACCTCTACCACGGCAACGTGATGGGTGACTTGGGGAGAGTTAATCTCTCTCGGATCGGGTTTAGGCCCAATCTGGTCGTAATCCGTAGCGACTCCCAGGGCGGCGAAGCGATCCAAGAGCTCGTTTATGGAGGAGAGCTCCATTGGATCTAACTGCTCGGTGAGTTCCAAGCTGATATGAAGATTGTTTTCGATGGCTCAAGAGGTCATCGTCGGTGCAGAAGTCGAACAGGTGATCATAAGAAAACCACCTAGCCGGAGGGTTTGGCCGACAGCCAAAGCTCCCTTAGCAACGATGCCATCTTTAAAGACAGGCCGAGGTATCCTTCCTGATGGTGACGACACAGAGGAACTCTTAATGAAAGCACCAATGTCGGTGTCAAAACCGGCGGATCTCGGGTAGGGGGTCCCGAACTGTGCGTCTAGGCCGGATGGTAATAGGAGGCAAGGGACACGAAGTTTTACCCAGGTTTGGGCCCTCTCGATGGAGGTAAAACATTATGTCCTGCTTGATTAATATTGATGATATGGGTAGTACGAGAGTAGATCTACCACGAGATCAGAGAGGCTAAACCCTAGAAGCTAGCCTATGGTATAATTGTTGTTCTGTATGTTGTCCTACAGACTAAAACCCTCCGGTTTATATAGACACCGGAGAGGGTTAGGGTTACACAAAGTCGGTTACAATGGTAGGAGATCTGCATATCCGTATCGCAAGCTTGCCTTCCACGCCAAGAAAAGTCCCTTCCGGACACGGGACGAAGTCTTCAATCTTGTATCTTCATAGTCCAGGAGTCCGGCTGAAGGTATAGTCCGGCTATCCGAACACCCCCTAATCCAGGACTCCCTCAATGGGCTTCATTGCCGTCCCCGATAAAGCAAGAGGACACCTAAGTAGCCCATCTAATGCGTTTTGTCCCGTAATGTCAGGCGATAAACTCGACTACTGTACAACTTTCCACCTCGTGTGTGCCACTGTGGCAGCCCCTTTGACTATAAAAGGAAGCCTACGGCATATTGTGAGGGGATTCAGACCTTTTGGACCCTGCACGCTTTGTAGCTAGTACAAGAACACCAGATAAACACACACCCGCGGGACTAGGGTATTACGCACGATTTGCGGCCCGAACCTGGATAAACTCCCTCTGCGTTGATCTTCTAAACCCGCTCTTTTTATAGCCCCGCGCTCCAGCAACCGTAGTAGGGATTCCCTTTGATCCCATAGGTGTCGTTCCTGAGCCCCGACATCTTTGGCGCAGTAGGTAGGGGAGGGCAAGCTGTGAAAATCTGGTTTTGAAGTCAACTTATCAACTCCATCATCGCGGTGGCCCAAGAAGAGAAGGCGGCATCAATCAACCGCACGCTAGTGCCGTCCGCGACAACAACGATCATCTGCGTGGCCGCAAAAATCTAAGCCGCGCAAAACTTTGAGTAATTCCCTTTTCTTTTATAGAGTTATTTTCCTCGAAAGATCTCGCTCTTGGTATGGAAAACTTGCACGTGATGGGACCCTCCCGCTATTAGCAACACCCTAGTTTTGTTTCGAGTCCGCTCAACTGTTCGAGCGGCCGTGTTGAGATTGGCAGGGTGGCCTATCTGCTATTGGAAACGCCCTTGTCCTATTTCGAGTCCGCTCAACAGTTCAAGCGGCCGCGCTGAGAGCGACAAGGTGGTTCGCCCGACAGCGAGCGCACCCCACAGGCCGCTGAGGATCTGTCCTCAAAGCGCCGCGGCTTGGGTTTACGCGCCGGCAAGCCTGTCCAACTAAGAGTAGGGCGTACATACCAAGAAAAATCGAACAGGAAAATAGCATGCGTCCTTTTAAAAAGTATTACAGAGTTATCTTACATCAATTTTTGTTGTGGTTCTAAGTTAAGATAAAATCATCTTGGTCATGAACTCGCAGCGGCAAAGAGAAATGGGGCACCTAGTCTCGGCGCTGACCCTCCACCCTCCGGACCCCGTCGACGCGCTTGATGATGGGCTCGATACGCTCCTCGTGCGCCGCAAGGTCCACATCCTCCCGCAAGATCTCCAGCGCGGCGGCGAAGTCGACGTTGGGGTTCTAGTATGCCACCTTGGTGAGGATTGATTCACCGCGTAAAATGTGGCATGAGAAAAAAATATAGGTCATAAGACCAGAAACATTGCATTCTATGTACATTTTACACTAAGTTTTTACATTTATATCTTACGTAACATAACATATTTTTACGGCGATTATATATTTTCATACGTTCTTTTTTTACATCTGAAATAAGACAAAATTTACGGAACATAAAAGTACGGTGCATTAATAAAATAGAGAGGGGTGAACAATAACTATTCCTCACCAAGGGTGACGAATATATAATTGTAACGATTTGTATTTCAAATATAATTTATTTATGAAATTATGTAACATTACCTCGAGTGAAGAATAACTTATTTTTCATCCCGTGTGATGAATAAACTCAACCTAATATGTTCTACTACCAAATCAAGTAAACGAGTAGGCGTATTAGCGCAACCAAGTGTTAGGGACATCAGATTGTTGTCGTGATGGCACCATGTCAACCACCCATCCATAGCTTTTTTATTTGTGTAGATAGCATATTTGGTATGTATCTATTTCCAATATGATATGTTTGTATATTCGTTTGCTTGGTTTTCTTATTCATTTATGCATTTAGAAATATGAAAATAATGTGGCAGGACTTAGTTTTGTGCATTTTGCTTCGTTTTCATCCCTACTCATGAGGACAACTCTACTTTTTCTGTATCAATGAGTGTGGGTGAGGGCACTGTATATCAGAACTACCATGGGATAAAGTAAACCACATGTATAATAGGCTCATATACCAAGCATTTATTAATGAGGATAAGGAAGCATTAACACAATGCAGATAAGGAAGCATTAATACATAATATGATTAAATGGCAAGAATTTATTGTGGATATTATAGCAAGCCTTTGTAAAAAGAGGCATTTATTTACTACAAAGCTATAGGAGGAAAGAAATAAATTTACTCCAAGTTTTTCTTCTGTATTAAGCTCCAAGACTGCTAGCTATCCCTCAATATAAACACAAGCACCTAGGCAAAGAACATGAATTCGGCAAAATCAACGAACAACATTAGCAAAAAAGGAATAGCTAACTATCTCCCATGGCCGGTATGGGGAACGACACACAGGCCCTATGCTTGGTAGCTCTTGTAGCCATGGCCACCACTATCTTCTCATGTCAAGCAGCAGGGCGTTACATAGGTATGGTTTTCTTCTTTCTTTCATAATCTCTTCACTCGTATTTGGATACACAAACATATATTTTCCTTGTGGGTTACATGTGTTGATTGAGGTATCTCTATTGTGATTTGTGCACAGATACTGACCTGTGTACAACTGTGTACTATTGTTCGCCACCAGACCGAGCTAGTGGCAACATTGCGTGCAAAGCTAACTGTGTTAACCGAGGTTATGACAAGGATAAGAGCAGTTGCGTTGAAGGCAGTAGCAGCACATGCTGTTGCACAAAGAACTGAGAAGTACCATGAAATGAGTTTATATATGTACTAGAAATATTGCGTGAAGGCGAATGCTTATATTGTTTGTGTGAAACCTGATTCAGTTCATACAGGTAAATTAATAATAAGCTATTGATAATTGTTGATTTAGTATCTGTTTTTCCATTGTGTCGCTAAAATCATTTTATCGCCACGACACAGAAAAATAAATCACTATTATCATGTAAAATAATGAGAAATTAATCAAAAAGATTGGAAGTCCCACACCACTATGGAACAAGCCATAGAATATCCCTCATCATAGTCGTTATAGGGAACAAGCCATATAAATTGAGTGGGTCTATTCGAACAACACCCCTGGCCCACTCCTCCCACGATCTCACTCACCCCCCCCCCCCCCCCCCGCCCCCCCCCCCCCCCCCCCCCCCCCCCCCCCCCCCCCCCCCCCCCCCCCCCCCCCCCGCACGGTCGGCCCCAAGCCCCACTCCCCACAGACCCTTGCAGCCGCACCCCATATCCCCACCATCTTCGTTGTCTCTCGTAGTCCACCCATGCTCCGAGCTACTTATCGCCCCATGTCACTAAAGCCACCAGATCCGGCCCCTCTCCCCCCACCTCCCCACCCCACCTTCAGGATTTTATCACGCTTCTGTGATTTTTAAGAATTCTGGCAATGAGCGCAGAAGTTTCTATTTTTCAGCAAGATCAAATCAATGATATACCAAAGTATCCCAAAGGCCTTATTTGGCACGAACACTAATTAAAAACACCAAAACACGATTACTATACAGGTAATAATGTGTATTTTATTCAAGAACAGAAGCAAAACAAAAACGCAAAAATAAAATTGGGTTGCCTCCCAACAAGTGCTATTGTTCAACGCCCCTAGCTAGGCATATTGCAATAGATCTAGGTATTGTCATCTTTGGTATGCAATCCATAACTAGCTCTCATAATACACTCATATGGCAACTTAATTTTCTTTCTTAGAAAATGTTTGCCTAGTGGAAATTGAAATCTAATGTTTCCTTCTATCATATCAATAATTGCACCAATTGTTCTAAGGAAAGTGCCGGGGCTGCTGATCCACGGGCACCTATGGGACCAGCGGACCGGGTCCCTTTTGGTTCGGCGGGGGCGGAGGTCGCGCAAAGAGCAGATCGAGGCGGTGCACGCGGGCGGTTTACCTAGGTTCGGGCCGCACGGATGCGTAAAACCCTACTCCTGCTTTGTGGTTTGGTATTGATTTCTAGCTCGGGAGCACGGAGCGCTACAGTACACACCGGCGGCTGGCAGGGCCGAGCGTGAGTGTTCGAAGTGGCTAGCCCCCTTCTACGTTGCTCACGGGCCTCCTTTTATATGCTCAAGGGGTTACCAACATAGCAATGGAGGTAAAGGGCAAAAATGGAAAGGTGCTGGGGTAGGTACAGCTACCTGCTACAGTGTTATCATACCTAACCCTGGCGGCAGGGGACAAGGGCATTAATTGCCCGTCTGTGTCGCCTAAACAGTACCGAAATGGACCGCTAGGGACGCCGCCGTTTGCCACGATGGTTATCTTGTCAGCGCCTGCTTGCCACCTTGCACCCCTAGCTGCACGGCCTCCTGCCACGTGTGCTTGGAAGGGTTCCGGAGCGACGCGTTGGCAGGTGTGCTGGAGCGCGGGCACGAAGTGGGGGTTTCCCACGGCAAGCTCCTTGCCGCGGTCGTCGTCTTGTCGTGTCCGGGAGCTTGTCGCTCACCGGGCCTTGCCGGGACGCGCGGCGCGTCGCGGCAAGCTCTCTTGGTATGCCTTGAGTGGCCCTCCCGGCAAGCTCCTCTTGCCGGGGTCTTGTCTCCTTCCCGGCAAGCTTCCCTCGCCGGGGTCTTGGTTGGCCTTCCCGGCAAGCTCCCCTTGCCGGGGCCTTGGTTTGAGTACTTTGTTCTTGAATGGTCTTCAAAGTAGCCGCGGAGGATCTGGGCGGTCACCCGGCAAGCCCTGCCGCGGGATGCTGCGACTGCCCGTGCACAAGTTC